>NW_017306885.1:841683-857901 GCF_000935625.1 Nanorana parkeri
TTACGGACAGTGGAGTTATACTAATGAATAGATTCTGAAAGTTAAGAGAACGTGAAAGATTTCAGAACTGACAAATAACATAGACAAGTGCGGCACTGACTTTACCTACATCAAACTACAGAACGAACACTAAACTAGACAATGTGAATACCTTTTCTGCCAATGGGGAACCTTTATTGGATGCTGTGTTCTATAGACAATGTACACACATCCCACTTTATAGTAGCAGCTGCATCCTATAGAATAAAGAGGTCATGGGCTAATTATCCAATTTGATAGAATGCATTGCAGGAAGCTCATTAAAGATGGAAACATAAAAAAAACACCTCTGCATATATTTCCATTCTGTTAGTCTCTGTGTGGGCAACACATTACATTTCAACACAGAAACTTGGACTAACGTCAGCTGGATACTGCAAATGAAGCCCAAGATGACAGCTGCCAAAGCCTTAATTAATTACCCCCCATGTGTGTCTCTTCAGCCCCTCCCCCTCCCAAAGTAATGTTGCATGACCACAGCAGTCTACATTTTCACATTATTATTGTTACTATTATTATTCATACACTGTAAATGTGATCATTAACAATCCTAAGAACATGTGTTAGGGCTCATTCAGGTAAACACAAAATAAGTAAAACATAAGTGTGTGCTGGTAGAAGCTGGCAACAAGAACCTGCCCATACGTTGTACCCATGTAACGTTTGTATAACTTTTACATGTGTACATGAGTACAGCTTTATTGCAACCTATTGGCCACTCCCGGCTGACAAGCCAATTTCAACAATGTGTAGTTTCAGAGATTTCACACTATTGATGCACATGTTGGCCCTGTGATTGACTCATTCATGCACCGCTGGCGCATGTGGAGAATGACCGTGGCTGTCAACCTTTGACCTTCAGTTACACAAAACATTTACATAATGTCAATGTCAGTAATGTCATTTTGTTGTTGCGCACAACAACAACAAAAATGACATTACTTTTGATTTCCTGTTTTCCCCTGTAAGATTGTTTTATAAACTGTTGATCCTACATAGGTTTGTTATTATAATACATTTCTTAAAGCATGGAAGTAGGCATAAATATTTCAAAAAACTGCTAGAAATTAGAATTTCCTGGCAGAATAGCCAGGGCTCTTCTGTCAAAAAACAGCTGCTTCTAACTTTTAGGAATGTTGATCTCTTAAGTACATTGTAGGGTGCATGCGCCCTGCAGTGTACTAAACCGGGGCATCTGCAGTGTGCTGGGAATCGAGCCGGGTGCCCAGGACAAAGTAACTCCTGTGCACATACGTCTTTGCAGATAGCCCAAAGGTCCAACGCGGGACCTGGAAGAAGCAGTGTTTTGTGGTTGCTAAAGGGGATATGGGTTAGGAGGGGTTTGTGTGTTTTTTTGTGGTGGGGGGGGGCCCAAAAATAATCTTGCACCAGAGCCCTTTGTTCCCTAGGTCCGCCACTGAACCCTGTTTATACTGTTCCAGCAGATTTCATTATCACTTGTAAACTTGTTAAAGATCTCAAGGCATTGTATTAGGGCTGAAACAACTAATCGATTTAATCCATAATAATCAATAGTGAGAATCGTTGTCAATGATCCCCTGCTTCTCTCCCCCATGCTGGGAGCCAGTGTTTCATTGGCTCTGTGTCCCCTCCTGGCAGCAGCAGGGATCAGTGCCCAATGGTGAGGAGAGCTCCCCCAGGGCCCCCCCCCAACCCCCCCCCCCCCCGCGCGCGCCGCTGCTATATCAGCTTTGCTCCCACTGCTCTACAGCTCTCTCCTCCCCACTGCAGGCAGCAGTCTGTGTACCCTCCGATCCTCACTGCTCACCCCCGGCTGTATAGGGAGAGGCAGCGGGATGCGGCGGACACACAGAGCCTATCCACCTCATGATGTAGAGCAGGGAGGAGAGAGCAGTAACAGGAACAAATCAGGAGCAGGGGGGTGATCAACAGGATGTTAAATATTTGTATAAATATGTTAAATATTTGCTGATTGCTCCCTGTAATATTCAAACATGGCAGTGATCAGTACTGATTACTATGATGTTTGTAAATAACTGAGGACATAGTATTCAGATACTGCGACTCCAATTATGAACAGGAAGTGCTCTACGTCACTTCCGGTTTATTTGTGATTGTGAACATAGTAAACAGATACTATCTCCCCAATTTATGAATGAACATGAAGTCTCTATCAGAGTGCTTCCTTTTCACTGGGGCTCCGGCTGCAGAAAAAGAGACTAAGGACTATGTGTCCTCAATCTCTTTTTTTATTGCACAAAGGAAATATCAGGGGTCTGTTTAAACTCCATATATGTACCCAAAGCCCCTAACAGTAAAGTATTAAATAAATAAATACAATAATTCATAATTTTAAAAATAGTAAAAAAAAGTTAAGAAATAAAGCTACCCCAATAATAATAATAAATAATAAAGTAATTTTCAGTTTTGGCCAGACAAATTCTGGTGCAGGAGGTGCGTTGCAGTGCCATTCAATGACTGTGTGGTACCGCAACACTGTGCGTTCCAGTGGGGTGCAATTGCAAAAAAAAATGTGTATGCAGTTCTATGCTGAAGTAAACTTTATGTTTGTAACATTCCATTTGTAGATTTTATTTTAAATTCAGGATGGTATTTTTTTTTTTTATCCCATTAATTAATTAATAAAAAATTATTGACCAACTAATCGCTTATGAAAAATATCGTTAGTTGCAGCCCTACATTGTATGTTGATGCACTTTTTTAAAAAACTGTCCCTCAGTTTGTCCCCTTTACACTGCTATTTATTCTTACAATTAGAAGCTGCCTATAGTTTGCAGTTGACAGCAGTTGCTATCAGTATGAGCTTGTTAGACAAGACTATCATGTATAACAAGCTAATTGGAGAAAATAATAATAACCGTGTAATGCATAACCTACTGGAACAGAAAGAGTTTAACATTTCAGCAGTTTATTATAATCTTCAGCTCAAATAAATAAGTCTATAGAATGTCGATGATTTTGCTATTCATTATGTCAAATGCAGATTAGCACACACCTGGCAGTAAAGGCTCCTGTAAATCATACACAATGAAAGGTGTTAGCTCATGAAACATAAGGTCACAGAGCAACGGTTTATACCGTGCATGGTTAGCATAATAATCACATCTGATCATCCCACTCCCTGCATCGTACCTCTGAAGAAGAACACTCAGGAGACTAATGAAGGGCAGTGATGTAACGACACTAACTGGAAGCACCAGTGATTCATCAAGACTGCCTAACATTGCTCTATCTCGATGAAGAGTGCAAATTAACATGTTACTGTGCTGCTGAAGATCTGAATACCTCCTGCAGGGTTCAAATCAATCATTAAACTGCAAATATTCTTTTACACAGGATACACTATCCTAACAAGCTAATAGTCTTACGAAATAAATTATTAAATGACTGTTGCATATAATGATTTTGTTCAGCCACTAGATGTCTCTGGGCATGCGTTTGTAAAATAAAAAACACTATTCCGGGCTTTTCAGAAAGTATAACCAGTCAGGGGAGGTGGGCTAAAAGTAACTACCACCACAAATCCAACAAACAAGAGGTGTATCCCTTATTTTAGTATAGCGATCAAAGCCTCGCCAAGATTCCCTTTCTGGTAATCCTTCCCCTTTCTTTTTGGCCCAGGAGCAAAAAGAAATATTGCATGGCTCTGCTGCTGTACTTAAAGTAATACCAAAGTCAAAAGGTTTTTAGGCTATGTCAAATTTTAAAAGCATTTCTAATTGATGCTGCTCCTTGATGTTTAAATGTTTTAGCTAATGGCAGAATCAGTTCATCCCTTGAGATCCCCTGAGCACTGGCCCTAATATTTTGTTTTGGGGTGGTTCCTTTCCCTTGCAGGGTTCTATGAAGCCGCCCTTCAGGTGAGTGTGTCCCCAGAAACACACAGTCACAGCAAGGCTAGCCACTTCCCTGCTCCTCCCTTCTGCATGCTAGTACATAAACAGCTGCTGGAGACTGGGCCCTCCCTTGTAATCTTGTACTGGGCAGAAAGTTAAAGTGATATTAAAGTCAAAAGGCTTTTAAGCTATGTGAAATACTTAAATCACTACTCAATGGATGCTGCATCTTGGTGTTTTAAAGTATTTTCCTGCAGAACCAGCTACCCTGAGCACTGGCGCTGATGTCCTGTTTTAGGGTTGCTCCCTTGTGTGTGCTGGTAAGCAGTGTGTGTGTCTCCATAAACAGATCGGTGAGTCTCTTGTTAACAACTCCTGCCAATATTTTTTCAAATTTATGGATTCAACTCTTTTAAGTAGTTTGAGTCTACATTATGTATTTATTCAACTGTACATTTGTACTGTTAATGGCTGGAATATGACATCATTGTGACATCAGAGGGTGTGGGGCTGTTATATGGTTTTCTTCATTTGTGTATGTTTATATAAAGGCTGTGGTTCTATCATATATTGTCATCGCTGAGCCTGATGATGGAACCCTGCATGACATCTATGGATAAAATAGATTTGCACTGCTTTGAAATTCTTTTGCGGGTGTGCTGGTGACCTCTTTATTCAAATTTCAATCATTACGAGCACATCCGGTAAGGAGTGCTGCAAGATATATGGACACTGTTCCATAAACAGACACAGCAGGGCAATCCAATCCTCTGCTCCTTGATCCCTTCTCCGAGCTAGTAGATGGACAGACTGTTTTGCCCCTTATGATCTTGGACTGGACAGGAAGTTCTGGAGTCAGCTGTTTGGAAACAAGATGACTAAGGGCTTGTTCACACCAAGCACATTCTAGGAGAAGAGCAGTTACAGACCGGATCAAACTGCGTCCAATGTATTCAAATGGTATTTTGGGCTCTAGTTCCAGAGCATGTAAAAAAAACTGCAGCAAGCCCTATTTTACCTGCTCTGGAACGCATGCAAACGCCCTGAAAGCCCATTTTAAACGAAAAAAAAATGTACATTTTTTTTTGTAACCAAAAACGGCCCTGAGCGCATCACAAACGCGGCAAAAAATGCGGTATAAAACACACTGCACTGCGTGTACAGGAAATCAAGCAGATCTGGTCTGCATTTGGTGTGAACAAGCCCTAAGCGTTTTGGGTGAAAATATAAAGAAATACTTTGCGGGGCAATGTATATTTGATTTGGATGTATGAATACTTTCCTGGCGATGAACATTTGTTTGATATGGATTTATTATAGAGAAAACATTTGAGAGTTTAAGGCCTTGTTCACATCAAATGCAGAGCAGGTCCGCTCAGGTTTCTGCACACGCAGTGCAGTGGGTTGTGTCGCGTTTTTGGCCACATTTTTGATGCGTTCTGGGCTGTTTTTGGTTAAGAATAAATAATACATTTTTTTAAAGTTTAACATGGGCTTTCAGTGTGTTCCAGGCATTTGCATGCGTTTTTTAATGCGTTTGCATGTGTTCCAGAGCAGGTAAAATAGGGCTTGCTGCAGTTTTTTCACCTGCTCTGGAACTGCACGCTGCGATGTGAACTGGAGCAAAAAATACCATTGGAATACATTGGAGGCAGTTTTGATCCGGTCTGTAACTGCTCTGCTCTGGATCTGCTCCGCGCTTGGTGTGAACAAGGCCTAATACTACTTTAAATAATCTTTTCAGAGAGCAAGGTGCAGAATTATTTCCTAATGAACTTTCAGCAGATCTGCACAGGTAACAAAACATGTAGAATGCTATTCATGCCATACAGCAAGCTGCACATCATCACTTGCCAGATAAAGTATCTGATGAAGCCACTAATTACATGTTCCGTCTCACCAGGTTACATTGCTGTGACTATAGAGAAGTAAAACCAGAATGGGCCATTGAAGGCAAAACACAGCGATCTATGCTTTTATTCACGAAAGGAAATCCCACGATCGTACGATAATCGCAAGGTGTATGGAAGGCGTGCGACCGTTTCTACTGTACGGTCGCACGTCTTTTGTCTAACGAGCATGTTTGAAAAACCGCCGAGGATCGTACGATTCTCGGCGGGTTTGTGGCATCCTCGGGAGACAAATGCCGAACATGCCGGTGTGCGCAAGCCCACACTGCCCGTTCAGCATTGTGGTCATCGGAAGCCCGCCCCTCACGGGGGCGGTCTTTCGATGATCGCAAGTACGATCCGCCTGTCCAAGATGGGCAGATCGTACGAGCTTTTAATTAGCTTACAACCATCGCAAGACAAAAGTCTTGCAATGGTTGTAAGGTGTATGGGCACCTATAGAGAGATTATCATACAAACTCAAAGTAAAGAGAGATGACTGCATGTTACTTCAGCCAGAGAGCATCTTGTAAATATTCTTGCTCTCCCATTTACCTTGCCCTGCTACGCAACAGTCTTAAAGTATGTTTAATACTGATTTCTTTTCAGCCGCAAATGCAAGTGCCAAATTCTATTTACTGTATGAAGACAACACCAAGAAATTCTGTAATTCTAAATATGTTTACTGCAGAAAACTGCAAATGTCTTTGTCCATTTATTTAAGAAAAATTATAAACCACACTAAGAAATATATATTTTTTAATTTAACAGCCAATTAAATAGATACTTTAGAAATATGAGTAGTATAGAAAGATGTTAGTTTGTTAAAAATATTAGTTGTTTAATTTGTTTTGCTTGCTAAATCCTGTGATTAGAAAGGGGATTTGCTTCCCTAGGACGTTAGGATATGTTGTACAAATGTGGTTAGCATATTTATGAGTGGATTACTTTTACTTTGGTAAATATCCTGAGGGTTATGTTCCATCCCAGTTGCATTATGCTGATATGACACCAGGAGCAGCAGAACACAAAGCATAGAGTTTAGATACGTCCTGCCTATATTAAGTGAACAAACAATATGTAAGAAGAGCATTTGTGATGATTCTGTACTATACGACAGCGGTCCCCAACCTTTTTGGCACCAGTTTCGCGGAAGAAGATTTTTTGGCGGACCGGGGAGGGTTGGGGGTGTTATTGCTCAGTAATGTAAAGAATAGTAACTTGTATTCTCATATAAATGATTGCTCAGCCTCAGTGCCATATACAATCAGCAGCATGCAGGGTCCCTCGCTAACTTAAGGGCCACACACAGTAAGGCAGAAGATCCTCTGCTGAGGTTAGGAGCATCTTTCACAGATCTCTGGCAGGCTTTCAGTTGTCACACCTATCTCCCCTTCTCCTGTGGTGAATAGGTGTGAATGAAGCCTTAAAGTGACAGTAAACCCTCAGATTTTTTAACATAAAACAATACTGTAATGTGTGCCTTACTGTAATCCATGGCTGTTTCCCTTCTCTTTGCTGCTCTTCCTTTTAAATCCTCATATCTTCTCATGCTGGGCATTGCTCTGTTTTATGTACTAGCATGCAGAAGGGAGCTCTGTTTTGCAGCAGACTGCCTTGTCTCTGAAATGGATACATGGTGTCTGTGTGTAGGTTCACAACCTGAGCCAGCACTACAGGAAGAGGCAGTCAGCTGCAAAGGGAAGTTCTCCCCAAGCATGAGAAGAGATAAGGATTTAAAAGGAAGAGCAGCAAAGAGAAGGGAAACAACCATGGATTACAGTAAGGCACACATTACAGTATTGGTTTATGTTAAAAAATCTGAGGGTTTAATGTCACATTAAGGATTATATGCTAGAAGCCGGATGTCCCATCTCCGCCCCACAGTAAAATACTCCTGTTATAAGCAGAAAGTGAACTTTACACTGCACAGGACCAGCACAGTGCTCCTTTGTTCTAATAATCCTGTGGCCCCCTGAAATACTGTGCATGTGCTTGTCCTGGCCATAGGGAAAAATGAACATCTCTTTCTTTAGATGGGCACATGTCTCGGTGAATATAAATATGCACTTTAATTACAAACACAATTTATAAATCCTATACCAAAAAACAAAACAGAAATGTGCCCTACAATGCCTACAGAATGTAGGTAATAACTTCAAAGAGCCTCCACTATTCCCCAGGAGTGCCCAATGCCCCTCAAGATACTTCCTGGCATGCCATATGAATTACATCCCACTATGCAGTTTGGAGTGGACTGCAGTGTGGGGTCCAAGAGGGCAGTGTTTATGTTAGGCCTATGCTTGAAATCCATTACTTGCAAAGGACAGTGGAGGCACTTTGAAGATTGTAACTGCATTCTGCATGTGCCAGATGATGCCTGCTAACACATTTTGAGGTTGTTTTCATTATTTATGTATTTTTCCCTACATTACAGAATAGCTAACCCCTAATCTCTATCTCTAACGCCTCTCCCTGGCTGCTAATGTTGGCGGAGAGCAGTGGCACATGTATGTCATAGGAAGGCCACAGGTGTCTTTGATGTGTGAACTGTGAATGAGTGCCTGCCTTCACATTCATTATGTTGTGCAAGAGGTAAGATGGTGCAATCCAGTTGGAAAATACCCAGGTCTCTGGGGACAGACTTAGGCATATTCCACCGATTATGCACCAACAAGTTGCTTAAAAGCTGAATTATTCATATTTGGTAGCAGTTACTATAAACTTTGACAAAAAGAAGGGTTGCATTAAAGGTGCACTTCTGTCAAACATGGCAATGTTTCCTTTAAACGAGGGATGCACTGAAATGGAATTTTGAGACTGAAACGGAAAATAAAAATTATGTCAGACCGAAACCAAAACTGATATTTTTCTTCCAGTTTTGTAAATTAATTTTACATTATTTTTTTAATTATTTTATTTTTATTTCTTATTTTTACTTTACTGTTGGGGGCTCTAGGAAAATATAAGGGGTCTAAACATACCCCTGATATTTTCCTTTTACAATAGAAAAAGAGATTGAGGACACAGAGTACACAATCTCTTTTTGTGCAGCACCTGTTATAAATGAACAGGAATCCTCTATACTGAGTGTTCCTGATCATTCATAAATTGTGGATATAGTGTACTTACTATGCCCACATTTATTAATGAATGGAAAGTAATATAGAGATTAGGTATGCACCGATACTTTTAAGATACTTGGCATTTTGACGAGAACTACCAGGGTTGCAGCGGTTGCAGCTGGGACCTGACTCTGGCGCTCCACCACTGTCCTGAAATCATTAGTCTGTATTGTTTTAGAAAAACTGTCACATGACAATAAACAAAAATGTATCAGTACTTGTACTTGTAAGTACTAGGGCAAATATCAGTACTTGTACTTGCAAAAATGGTATCGCTGCATCCCTTTATTTATATTTATAAAAACAAAATCATACAGTAAAACAGAGATGTACAAATCCCAAGAGCTCCGTGTGCTCCTTACAAATGACAGCTGCCTCCTAACTTTTGAATGTTTCTCTAGTCTAGTCTAGGAGCTGGAAAAGTATCTGTACTTGTACTGAGTACGGTACTTGGTATCGGTGCATCCTTAATAGAGATCACTTCCCATTCATTCATAACTGGACATAATAAGCACTCTATGTCCAGTTATTTACAAACACACACTGATTAGGTGATCGGTGAGTGTTTGTATACTCACTCTCCACCCTGAATCGGCTGTCACAGAAGGGGGGGGGGCGTTGGAGGAGGAGAGCTCTGCCTCCTGTGACAGATCACAATGCTCTCCTCCACTCACCACTCTCTATCCTGACACAGGTGGTGAAGCCGGGAGGTGTGGGAGGAGAGCCCCACTTCTGGTGACAACACGGCTGTCAACGCTCCGAACCGCTCTCCATCCTGACACAGGAGGTCAAGCCGGGAGGTGCGGGAGTAGAGCTCAGCCTCCTGCAACCATGACAGCTGTCACCGCCCGCACCACTCAGCTTCCTGAAAGCTTCTCTCCTCCCCGCTAGGCGCTGGATCAGAAGGCACACAGACCAGCGCCCAGCGAGAAGAGAGGATGGGATACACTGAATTTTCAGAAGCATTTTCATGGCACTTTCTGCAATTAGCCAAAAGTGCCATTTTCAGGTGAAATTTCGGGGCATCCCTACTTTAAATTGATTATTGGGACATGCATAGACAACATGCTCTTTTACCTACTGCACCTTGCAACCCCTATGGTTTAATTTCTTTGGTAGCCAATATCCTTACTTCTAGATCATTCTAAACATGAACCTGCTAAAATGCAAGCCAAGCGCGGTCTAATACTGGATATCTCTGCATCTACTGAAGACTGGAGAATACACAGCTGACCTGTCACAAGGATAAGATGGAGGTGGCCACTGCTGACTGCTCCTTATAGTTGTTCGATGCCAAGGCAACCCTCTGGCTTCAAAATTGGAACAGAAATATTCAGATAAGGGCATCTAACTTTTTGGCCACTCAAGTTGGTAACTAAAAAAGTAATGGAGACAGTACTTGCATTTTCAGGAATGTGTTCTCGCTGCAACCAAACAGGCATTTAGTAAAGGAAATTATTTTTTTTTGGACATTACAATTGTCATATTCACATACAACTTTAAAAGTTGACAGGTTACAGCTCAGGGGAAAACAAAAACAAAACATACTAAATAAACTTTTATTAAAGCCCATTCTTACATTATGTAGAAGGAACCCCCAGATGTTTGAATGCCTGCTCTGAATTCTTGTAGAGAATGTGAGAGTGGAAAAATGGGGAGTACTATATGCAAATAATAATCACATTCTGTGGTCACTGATCCACCCCCTCCTGCACCTCATTACTTTTTAATGAAGATGCCAAACCCAGTTATAGGCTAGCAGCTAGAAGTAGGAGAAAGAAGGGGGTTGGCTAGAGCTGGCGATCACAAGTGGTATTCGTAAATCAAGTGCTTCAAGCTCAAAGGGCACTCTACAAATATCAGAAATGAAGCATAGACACCTGGAGGCATCCTATACAACAAAAGTGTAATATACAGTTACAGTATGTATTCAATCAAAGATTCATTCTGAATAAAAGGGCCATTCAATTCCTTGCACTTTTGATGCTCATTTTCATCTATGTTGTTGTGCAATGTACATGAAAGTGCATGAAAACAGACAAGGTGTATTAAAAATGCACATCAATGCATGTGTTTTTAATATGTAAAGGGTGGAATGGGACATGATTGTAAAAGAAGTTTGATTTTAAACACGCCACAAAAATGTTCAGACCAAAGGCAAAACAGTAAATTATTACTCCTTTTGCATGTAAATGATCGGTACTAAACAGAATACTACATAAAGCTGACTAATATTTTAAATCAAAAAGGCATCAACAAAGAGCTGATGACAGTAGGCCCCCAAGTGATGTTTTCATTGTGACGCCTTCCTTTAGTAAAAAGAGCAGGTCGCATAATTCATCGTCAGTCAAATTAGAAAAGTCTCTTTGGCAAGGTGTGCTAATTAACATGTGCAAACAATACAAAGAAGCAATGCACTGACGAGAAGCAAAGTTAAATTACCTGATATGAGGAAACAGTCTACAAACATCATGCAGTTTTCCCATCAAATGACACAATTGATAAAGCAGGGCGGGATTGGGTTTGAAATCTCATGTTTCTTCTATTCCGCAAGCATTATATTGATGGGCAATATGTCATCTACCATGAAAGTGCTGCAACAATTCTTGCACATCAATACCAGCATCTAAGACACACAAAATTCTATTACCAGCACTCACATTGCCTTCAATCTTCTCCTTAGCATAATCTTTATGTGGCTTACAAAGCACTACTTATGCTTGGACATAACAATGAATGTAAAGTATATCAGGACACTCGTGACTAAATGAATGAATAAATTAATCAATGTGGTACTCTGCTGTTAATTAGTGATGGGCTCGGGCGTGTTCGCAGCCCGAGCCCCTCACTAATCACGGGTACTGAGACATGATCCCGGTCCGCAACTGCAGAGATTGGGAAATGTCTCCGTGCCTGTGATTGGCGCTGTCAGCTTCCTGGCGGGCCCGCCACGTGGAGCTGCGAACACGCCGAGCCCATCACTACTGTTAATGACTATGCAAATTATTTAGCTAGACCTTGAGGACAGGTTCACACCATTTTCTGGACCAGATCTGGAACGCAGTGCATTGCGTTTTGCCGCGTTTTTACTGCATTTGGAAATATTTTTATTTGTTTCCTTAAAATGGTCTTACAGGTGTGAGCCAGTGCGTTTGTATGCGTTTTTATGCGTTCCAGTGCATTCCAGACCAGACAAAATAGGACAAGCTGTATTTTCTGGTCTGGTCTGGAACGGACTGCGCTGGTGTGAATAGAGGCCAGAAATAGCATAGGGATACATTAGGATGCATTTTGGGTCCAGAAACAATCTGGTCTGGTGATTATCTGGACATGGTGTGAATAGTCCTCAACATGGATGGAACTGTGTAACAACTAGACCTGAGTGTAAATTTCCCAACAGTACACTTGTGAGAGTCTCTTGCCATGGAATCCATCATAGGCGCTATTTAACAGGGTCTAAAACATACACTATATGGCCATAAGTATGCAGACAACCCTCCAAATAACTGAGATATTTCCAGTGAAGGCCACTATGTAACACAAAGCCATTTTAGACAATTGTGCACTTGTGGTTTGGGGAAGGCAAATTTCTATTCCAGTACGATTGTACCCCAGTGCACAGAGCCAGGTCTATAAAGACATGGCTTGGCAATTTTTGGTGTGGAGGAACTCAAGTGGCCTGCCCAGAGCCCTCACACCTTTGGAATGAACTAGAATGCCAATTGTGTACCAGGTCTTTTTATTTCATATTTTAAAAACATATTCTTGTTAAAAGGATTTTCATTTTTCTTATAAAAAGCATGGTAGGTATACCAAACCATAGATCACGTCAGCATGATTGTACAATAACAGTGGATCAGGCTATCATCCCTTTTATAATAACATCAATTTCAGTACAGTATTGTGTTTTGTTTACAGTACAAATGCCTATTTAATAGAATCTGTGAGTTGGACACATGGTGTGACCAACATAGCACATAAGCATATGAATAGAACATTATCTATCATAAGGAAAAGGGGGAGGGTAGCCCAAAACAGGGAAAGGGGTTAGGCTGTCAAAAGTCATATGATAAACTTAGTAATTTACACAATTAAAATGTACTGCAAATCTTTGGATGTCTCTTACAGGCACACCTCAGTTAAAATGAAGCCCTGAATTGCAAACAAAATCGACATACCGGAATTTTAACTTTTTCACCCAGGCAAACCTGCACCAGTGCGCCGCCATCCTATGACTGTTATCTGGTGATATAGGAACACTTTCCGGTTGTTTAGGTTTAAATGCGGGAGAAGTCATCCTAAACATGTCTACTGTAGGCTCCTTGCTGTCTCCCACATGCAGAAAGCCGTATTTATTTAAGTGAAAGTACTAAGAACCCTCTCAGAGCCACCAATCATTAATAGAGAGAGAGGTGTTCCAAGGCACAGATTTAGGATTCACTTGCCATACATGTAAAGAGCTCTCTGGAATCTAGTGCAAGGCATTACACAGAACTAACGATTCTGTGAACAGAGCATACTATGCGATATCAGCACAACTGCAATATTGTTACCTAGCATTAGCATTTTTCTGTCAAATGTAACTTGATGTCTGGAAGTGTATAGTCTCCAAGAATATGCCAAAGAGGTGGTCCTGTTAAAGACAACCTGTACTGAGAGAAGAACAGAGGCTTCTGGTGCTAATCCTCTAAAGAAATTCTAGTTGCCTGGTTATATCGGATTAAAAAAGTATGCAGCCAGAGTAGTCAGACTGAAGTCAGAACTCCTGATATGCATACTCTCTACTGGTCAGTGACTTAAAGCACTAAACCAACGGATCAACATGACAGACAACTAATATTTTTAGGAGTGGCCAAAAGTGGCCCCCTCCATTACTCTCTTAATATTGGAGTCCTTTATTATGTCAATAGTGAGAGTTCTATCACTAAGGCAGAAAGTCCCAAATGACCACAAAAACTGGAACAGAAAAATTTAAAAGTATAATATAGAGAGAGCACACCAATAAATAGCGTAAACCACACAGTTTGATATACAAAGGCTATACTTTCTATGGATATAAATGAGTAATATATTTTACTTACAGTTACATTTCTTCTGTACAAATCGAATCTTACATGCTGTTCGGTATGTGGACAGACGAATGCGATCCAGATCTTGAGCCCCTGGAAACAAATAAAATATTAGATGTCATTTTATGTATCACTGTACATCCACAAGAATACCATTGTTACAGGATGCCTCTTTCTATGTGTTTAGACATCAAGCTACCCTAGGCATACCTAAATAATTATGCCTTTTTGTACTTGTTCTGCTCTTTCTGTCTTGTACATTTTTTTTTATTTGTAAAACACTATTGCTAGAAAGCTCTATTAGATGCAGCAAAGATTTTTTTTATACACGCAGACAGTGGCATAATTATAGCCATAGCAGTCCCCACAGCTGCTATGGGGCCTATGGTGGGAAGGGGGGCCCATTAGGGAAAAGTCTCCAGCAAGAATTATCAGGATTGTTGTCTCTAGTAACAGACTCCCCTCTGTGCTGTAAAGAGCACTTATTTGGCTGTCTTAGCAGAGTAGATTTATTGCCCTGACAACTTCTTTGACAGCCCAGCAGACAGAAAATATCTGCCTAATGCAGTCACAATTCACTGTGTGTCTCCTTTGTATAAATTGATAAGGCTGAAACTTATAATTCCTGCAAAAAGCCTGAGTTAAAAGAAGTTTGCAATAGTGATACAGAGTATTTGTGTGCAGATGGAATAAAATGTATCTACGGCCAACATTTTTTAAAATTTTGATAGAGTGGGGAAGGATTGGTGGAGAAGGATTAGAGCCCCTGTCATGATTTACTGCTGTTTGTGGCTCCATTAGTGAGATTTCGCCTTACTGTCTCAGAGAACAACCTTTTCATCAAACAGAAAGTGAAGGAAATGCTCTAACAGCAACAAAGTAAGGTAAAAAAAACAAAAACAACTTTTTTATGTTAAACAGGGGAATGCTAGAACCTCTGTCACCTTTTTTTGTTGTCTGTTTCCCTGTTGCAGTTTTTCACTCACTTCCTGTGTGCTAAAACATTGTCCCCAAAACAGAACATGAGGGCACATCTTCTTATAGTGCTAAATAGCGGTAAAACCTGGCTGGGGTTCTAACTGTTCCCCATTCTATCCAAAACTAGAAAACAATTTTGGGCTATAGACACATTTTAATAAATGTCATAATATAGAACATTGCGGTGGTTTTATTATTGCTACTACGATTTATTTTTAATGACTACTAGACAACCTCTTTCAGTACTTGCTTACTGTGGTGGCGGGAGGGCGTAGAATGTACCCTAAGGCACTTCTCCCGGTTGCCTGTTCTTGATACCGTCATACTTTGTGTTAAGATCAATAACATGTATTTTCACAGTAGACACTGCTAGGTGCCACAGAGAAAGGTGGAAAAGGGGTCCCATCAACATTTTTTCCCATGTGATTCCCTATGATCTATAGTTAGTATACCATGATCTATAGATATGCCACTGTCTGCAGATTTACTGTACAGGCCACCAAACAAGAGAAATCAAAAGTTCTTTCCTGAACTAGAGACTCCTGACTCCTCTGATCGTTCCCTGCATCTTTCCCTGTACAGTGCTACAAAATGTAGCCACAAATCCCCAGAGGTGTACAAAATGAAATGGAGCAAAACAAAGAAACATTTTTCACAATATGTATTTTCAAAGCCCTCGAAAACACAAACATGTATTATATTGCCTTTCAGTGTGAAAGTATAGTGGCAGCAATAGTTTTTTCCCTCAGTCTTTATTTCCACCTTGGTATCTTACTGTAACAGACTTTCTGAGAATACTCACTCACCATACTTTTTCTATGGAGCACCAGTGTTGTCACCCTAGGAGAGGACTGTCACCCTAGGAGAGGACTACAGAACTTATCTCCCCCTGCAAAAAATGGGGGGGGGGGGGTTCTGTAGTCCTCAGGAATAGCTGGGAACAATGCAAACTGCTAACAGTCTGCACAGGAGGAGAGCGCAGGAAGTTATCCACTCACAGGACTTCTGTCAGGATAAACAGGTTGTTTTCATATTTAATAGAACAAAAGGGAGTAAATAAGAGAAGTTCAATGTTTGGGATTGCAGGTTTGTTGCTGCTGCTTTATCCCTGAAACCCCAGCCACTGGCCCCCGATTATAAGCCTTCTTTTAAATGTTGAAATGCATGCAAATATTGTGTCATGCTCTGATGCACAATGGTAGATCTTATTTCATAATTGTGTATTTTCATTTTTTAAGCTGCACACACAGATAATTGGACAATATGGTGAGATTATATA
>NW_017306885.1:859076-899838 GCF_000935625.1 Nanorana parkeri
TATATATATATATATATAATGTAATATGATTGGTTTTCTTAACTGATGTTGAGTGAATAAAAGCATAAATATCAGGTGACTACTTTTATCCAGTTTTATCATCCATGTGCGTGTCAAAACTATATTATGCAGAATTAATTTATGTGGTTGTAAGTCCTACAGGATTCCATGTGTCATTAACTTTATTAATGCTATATAAGGAGGCCCTAGCTATACCTCAGTATGTGAACCTTTTCTGGAAAAAGGCAAGGGACGAAACGCGTTGGAAAGGATAGGACACGTACTGAAGCTATACCATAGATATCTCCCCTCGCTGAGTGAGCGGCACCTGCCGTGTAATACGAAAAGGAGGATTTGTTTCATCAGAAGAGTGAATATCCCATCTATGAAAGACACTCACCACAATTACGTTTATTGACTATTGAGTTATATGGTCATGGATCTCTGGTGAGTGTGTTCTCAGTTACCTTAACACATCGGGAGATTGGAGCACTTTATTTCAGAGGATCATTGTCACATTGTGGATTTTGCACAAGAGCACCAATTTACTAAGGACTATCATTGAATATTGTCATATTGATTATTATTATGTTTGAAAATGTACGTTTATGAAAATGTACACATTGTCTGGAAGTTTATGCACGTTTAGGAGCAGTAGCGCAGTGCACACGATTTATTAATTCATTAACTTTATGACCATAGTACTGTATATACTGAAAAATATTGGGTGTATTCTATGGAAATCCCATTTGTACTGGAGATAGGCACTGTGAGAAATAATATTCCTTGTTATTTTTTTCACCTTCTGACTTACATGATTCTAGTTTATCTTTTCAACTGTGTGCATTTTAAAGGCAATTATTCAGTAATTATGCGGTATTGTCAAATAGTTTTCGTTCTTGCTCTAACAAGAGCCTGATAATCAATTAGCTAGTATTCCCTTCCATTCCTTTCGTTGCTCTTCTCCTGGGAACAGAAATGTGTTGACAGAGTAACGTGGGCTCTGAATGCGCAAGGGATATAGTGTTTTTCAAGTCTCTAGTCAAACAACACACTCTTTTTAAGGGCCGTAGTAGTAGTTGTTTACAGGTAGCTGGCACAGAACATGTTAACAAGAAGAAATTATGTATTTTTAAGGCTTTCCTCATTACAAAAATATCTCCCCTGAAGTTCTTCGTAGCTGTAATACCAAATACATTACAAATGCTATTACCAGCTGTGTACTTAAATGACATATTATTTTAATGCTAAACCCCATGCAAGGAGGTAAATACACAGCTAATATAAATATATGGGAATTGTTTTCCCTGCTAAAGGATTATTATTAATGTTCAGGCAGTCCTGTGATCCAGGAACCCCTGCCAGGCAGAACAATCAGGTCCCTGCAGGAATTGAAAAACCTGGTGAAGAAATAACCCACTTGTTTGCTAAATGGACAAAGCAGCAGCAGCACATTAACAAGGTCATCCCTCTATTCACTCTGTTCTCTCAGTCTTCTGACTACAGAAGAGCCTGACTGGCTACTATTGCTGGCTCTCCCTCTCCCAATCTGAGTGCTGCTGTAGAGAGGATTGCAGATGTCAGCTGAAACTGAGGAACTTACCCTTTAATGAATATATAACTGCTTTAATTCGTTTAATTTGTAATGTCTGCTTCAAGTTTAATTGTAATATATAGTTATATGCCGAGTACTAAAAATAAAATGTATTTGGATTTCTTCTAAATTAGGT
Organism: Nanorana parkeri; assembly: GCF_000935625.1. Lineage (NCBI taxonomy): Eukaryota > Metazoa > Chordata > Amphibia > Anura > Dicroglossidae > Nanorana > Nanorana parkeri. The sequence goes on from NW_017306885.1 coordinate 860,807, forward strand.
AAATATGTAATATTTGATGTGAATAATTCATATTTACCACTTTTAGCCAACAGGTGGCAAGGTTTTTCCTAAACAGTTTACAGGTCAAAAACAAACAGAGCTGGAATGCAGATTACAAATGACAGATTATATGTGTTACCTGTAACACAATCAAGTACTGTCTGTGATACTTTAACATTCAATTTTCAGGACAAGCTTTTACTTTCTTCTCCGTCCAATCAGTACTCAGACACAAAGCTTTAGCAAACAAAAATCTCAGAAAAAACACCAACAAAACCACGCACAGGGCAATAAAAGTAAGAAAGTTAGTCAGATAAGGTGAAGAGTGGGCTACATGTTAAGAGAAGGATTTGTAAACGCAGCCTAAGCATGGCAAGCATGTGTCTTGGCGTGTGTGCAAAACACACCATCAACAAAAAAAGGGGATGATATCAGCTTAAACTGCTGCATGATTTTCTCTGCTGCCTTTGTAGTAGGGCAGCCCACTGAAATGAATGGGATGGCCTATGCTGATGCGTCACAAATGTGCCAAAACAATATGTTCTATGACAGGGATGGCCAAACTGCGGCCCTCCAGATGTGGTGGAACTATAAATCCCATGAGGCTGTGCAAGATTCTCACAGCCACAGACATCACTCCTGGAGAGAGATGCTTCATGGGATTTGTTGTTTCACCACAGCTGGAGGGCCGGAGTTTGGCCATCCCTGTTCTATGACTAAGCCCTAGGAATGGTGAAACGCGTTAGTGGACAAACCAAAGGCAGGAGTGAGCCGAGCTGGGCAAGTCGGAATAAAGGATTTTTCTCCTCTGATCCCCGCTGCTCTCCTCCACCTGTATCTGCAGAGGACTCTGTGTCCTCAATCTCTTTTTCTATTTTCACTCACTCACGCACACATATTACTAGACATGTGCAAAGACTAAAAATTTTATTTTATTTAAAGTGTTGTACAAGTTATTTATGATGCTAATTTTCCACAAGCTGTATATTTAACAATTTTTAGTTGGGCGTAGGGTCCCCTGAGACCTGAAAATCATTTAATGGGTTCATTCATTAAAAACGTTAAAAGGTCCATGTGGAGGTAGACAAACGTATCTGGTAACTGCAAGATTTAACCTTGAAACTTTTTCCTAAAAGGTCAGGGTCAGCTTAGCCTACCAGCTATATAATGTCACAGGAGTTTGTAAATCACAAGAGTGGCTTAACAGAAATAGAGATTTTTGCAAAGTTCATTATATGAACTGCATATTTAGTTGTTTGTACCTCTCTCTGCATGAGGTCAATGCTCCACGGCTACTTCTATTATAAGGGGGTCTCTCTTCCTTTTGGGGGTCTTATTATTTAAATAAAGAAAATACAGCAGGAGGAGTAAGACAAAGAGCAAGAAATTCAGGAAGGGAGATTTTAGTCCTGCACTACCTGAAACTTTCAAAAAGTCAGTTAATTCATTGGAGCTCACCATTATCTTTCGAGTGGCTTGCCCCTCTACAGCTTTCTATTGATACTACGAACGTATAAATATGAAAACCCAGTTTCTGTAACCATAAAAATGATTGCAGTAATATTTTGGATTTTAAACAAAAATTAGCCTGCCGTACTTTCAGTATAATAAATGGCAATACTTACGCATTTCTGCAAACAACTGCCTTTTGTCGGCCATGTTATTCGCCCTTTTTCCGCTGTCCTCAATCATTCTGTAAAGAAACAGCAGAGACAGCATAAGCAGATGAAGCAGAGAGCACTGAAGATATTTATTGCATACAATTAATCTCATAAAGAGTCGTTCATTTTAAAGTGATATGTCACATTTACATAACAAAAGGTCGTAACAATAGAAATTTCTAAATTTATTAGGCTATTAAGATTTAGGGATGGGAGAGTCAGGCTGCATTCACACTTCCGTACTATGCCTGAGGTGCCATTATTTGTAAACGCAGCCTAAGCATGGCAAGCATGTGTCTTGGCGTGTGTGCAAAACACACCATCAACAAAAAAAGGGGATGATATCAGCTTAAACTGCTGCATGATTTTCTCTGCTGCCTTTGTAGTAGGGCAGCCCACTGAAATGAATGGGATGGCCTATGCTGATGCGTCACAAATGTGCCAAAACAATATGTTCTATGACAGGGATGGCCAAACTGCGGCCCTCCAGATGTGGTGGAACTATAAATCCCATGAGGCTGTGCAAGATTCTCACAGCCACAGACATCACTCCTGGAGAGAGATGCTTCATGGGATTTGTTGTTTCACCACAGCTGGAGGGCCGGAGTTTGGCCATCCCTGTTCTATGACTAAGCCCTAGGAATGGTGAAACGCGTTAGTGGACAAACCAAAGGCAGGAGTGAGCCGAGCTGGGCAAGTCGGAATAAAGGATTTTTCTCCTCTGATCCCCGCTGCTCTCCTCCACCTGTATCTGCAGAGGACTCTGTGTCCTCAATCTCTTTTTCTATTTTCACTCACTCACGCACACATATTACTAGACATGTGCAAAGACTAAAAATTTTATTTTATTTAAAGTGTTGTACAAGTTATTTATGATGCTAATTTTCCACAAGCTGTATATTTAACAATTTTTAGTTGGGCGTAGGGTCCCCTGAGACCTGAAAATCATTTAATGGGTTCATTCATTAAAAACGTTAAAAGGTCCATGTGGAGGTAGACAAACGTATCTGGTAACTGCAAGATTTAACCTTGAAACTTTTTCCTAAAAGGTCAGGGTCAGCTTAGCCTACCAGCTATATAATGTCACAGGAGTTTGTAAATCACAAGAGTGGCTTAACAGAAATAGAGATTTTTGCAAAGTTCATTATATGAACTGCATATTTAGTTGTTTGTACCTCTCTCTGCATGAGGTCAATGCTCCACGGCTACTTCTATTATAAGGGGGTCTCTCTTCCTTTTGGGGGTCTTATTATTTAAATAAAGAAAATACAGCAGGAGGAGTAAGACAAAGAGCAAGAAATTCAGGAAGGGAGATTTTAGTCCTGCACTACCTGAAACTTTCAAAAAGTCAGTTAATTCATTGGAGCTCACCATTATCTTTCGAGTGGCTTGCCCCTCTACAGCTTTCTATTGATACTACGAACGTATAAATATGAAAACCCAGTTTCTGTAACCATAAAAATGATTGCAGTAATATTTTGGATTTTAAACAAAAATTAGCCTGCCGTACTTTCAGTATAATAAATGGCAATACTTACGCATTTCTGCAAACAACTGCCTTTTGTCGGCCATGTTATTCGCCCTTTTTCCGCTGTCCTCAATCATTCTGTAAAGAAACAGCAGAGACAGCATAAGCAGATGAAGCAGAGAGCACTGAAGATATTTATTGCATACAATTAATCTCATAAAGAGTCGTTCATTTTAAAGTGATATGTCACATTTACATAACAAAAGGTCGTAACAATAGAAATTTCTAAATTTATTAGGCTATTAAGATTTGGAAACATATTATATGTCAAAACACCACCACACTGTATATGTGTAAGGCTAAGCAAATCAGTTGATTACAAAAAATTGGACAATTATTTAAATGATTCACAAAATGTATTGACTCTACAATCTATAAGAATCTTAGTTGCAGCAGATTTACAAAAGATACAATTGTAACACAAAAACACAAGGCATAATAAAATGTGAAAATGGATGTTTAGAGCACTATTCCCTCCGATCCTTTGCAACTCAAGAGGGAGTATATGGTTTCATGGTTTCCCCTCTTACCTTTCATCACACTATTAAATATGTAGACATATATAGAACTAGGACATATTTAAAGCTGAACTCCAGGCAGATAACACAAATTCATGCAAGTATGCGTTCATTTAAAAATCTTTCTTTTCACAGTGTACTGGTGCAGAAAGCAGTGCTGACGTCATTACCTCAGTGCTGCTCTCTGCCTTATTAAGGACTACCCTGCATTGGGAAGAGGCAAAGAGGACGAGGACAGTGCAGCGCCACCTGACAAGCCTGAAGACTCCCACCCCCACAAAAAATACTAGCGGGGGGGGGGACAAAGAGGAAGGAGGTGATTTGTGTGTGATGGGGGCTGGCTGGAGCATAGAGTTAGGTTTAACAGTATTTGCTAAGGATGCATTGATACCGTTTTTTTGGTATCGAATACCGATATTTTTTTTCTGTACTCGCCGATACTGAATACTGATACTGGAAGTCCCATTAAGAAAGTCAGGCGGTGTGTGATGACTCGCCGCCCGGCTTTCTGATTAGCTGTCTCCATGGTTCCTCATTACTAGGTGATGAGGAAGCATGGAGCCAGCTTTCTGGCCAATCAGGAAGCTGGGGGGTGCATAATGACTCAACGCCTGGCTTCCTGATTGGCCAGCTTTCCCACCAATCAGGAGGCCAGGCGGCGAGTAATTACATGGTGCCCTGCTTCCTAATTAGCAACCTCCAAAGACCATGTGACGAGGGATTATGGAACCGGCTTACCAGCCAATCAGTAAGCCGTGGGGCGAGTGATTACCTGTCCCCGGCTTCCTGATTGGCCAGGAAGCCAGCTCCCTGGTGATGAGGGAGCATGGGGCTAGCTTCCCAGCCAAACAGGAAGCTGGGTAGCGTGTAATGACTCATCACCCGGTTTCCTGATACCTCTGCTCCCCATGCCTCTCCAGATACCGATAAGTTCCGGTATCAGGGTAGGCATGGCGAGCATTTGGCCGAGTACTCGCCCAAATACTCTGTATCAACACGGATACTAGTATCTGTACATCCCTAGTATTTGTAAAAGCAAACTACCTGAACTTGACTTGGCACTCTTGCAATCACTCGTACAGTAGAGCTCAAACTGGGGAAAGTAAAATCAGGAGCCAATCAATTGTGTTATAGGGCTAATGTGCTAACAATGAACATGCTGACATGAGGAGAGAGCACAGAGATAAGCTCAGGTTACTGCTTCTCCTCCACTGTCCAGTCACAGGCTGGGGGCAGGGACACGACCTAGTTATACTGCTTACTTGCAGCAGAGAAAAAGTCAGGTCTCAAGGCTGGCTGTGTAAATCTCAAAAATGTATGACACAAAACAAATCATTCAGCAGATAAAACAGCTCTCGTATATGAATTTTATCTGTGTACATAGTTGTTTGCCTGGAGTTTAGTGTTAAAGTAGAACTCTAAAAAGTAATATTTCCGTGCATTCCTTTACTTAATAACTACAACGCTAGTTGCTGAGAAAATAATTTTAAGCTGTGGCTTTTTCAGGACCATGAGGAGCTATTTTAATTTGTGATATTCTGGAAGTGCATCCTTTCAAACAAAACACACAGAAACAAACAACTCCGTTTCAGCGATTCAGTGGAGCTTTTCCTGGTTTATGAAAACTGTGCTTTCAATCAACATGATGTATTGGGACCAAGCATTAGCTGTTCCTCTAAGGCAGAGAAAGTCGTAACAAATAAGAACTGCTTGTACTTTGTAATATTACCAGCTACTTGATTTAAAATATTACCTTTCTCTTTTAATCTGACTATATTTCATCTTTATTACACCCCAAATCCATCCTAATCCACCTCAGATTCTCCGGATAAAAAAAGAAACCACGTCTATTTTTTTAAAGCCGCGTCCCCCATTTTAAGGTCCAGAAATTGACATTCTTACATATTTCCTAAATTTCTGATAGAAGATATATACACACTTGAATGCCAGAACATTAATTTGTAAGACCCAACAGAGCCGTAGCTAGCTCCTTTTGCGCCCAAGGCAAGAACAAAAAAAGTGCCACTCCCCCCAGCAGGCGTGCAACGTCATCAAGCGCGGCGCCATGGGATGTCAGGTGCCCTGCCTCCAGGATGTTATTTAAAATTTATTTTTTATTATTTTTTACATTTTCATTTTTGTTTACTGTTGGGGGGGTTCTCTGGAAATATTAGGGGTCCAAATAGCACCCTGATATTTTCATTTTAAACACAGAGTGCTCAATCTCTTTTTATGCAGACTCTGTTCTAAAGGAGTGGAAAAGTACAGAGGCTTCCCATTCATTCAGAAAATATTTTCTATCAACCAGTTTCTGAATGCGGAGGAGCCTCTGTACTGAGTGCTACTACCCATTCAGAATCTCATGAATGAGCAGGAAGTGATTTAAAGCACTTCTTGTTCATTCATAACTGGGGACACATAGTTCTATGTGTCCCGATATGTGTCCCCGCTGGCTGTCAGATCCTGGCCGAGTGGCTCTCTCTCTCTCTCTCAACGGTCGTCGGCCATGCTGCTGCGACAGCTGCTCCATCCTCTGCCCTACCCTGCCTGGCTGAAGTGCTTCATTTCTCCTCAGATGCCCGCTGCATACAGATGGAGGAGAGCAGCGGGGATCCAGAAGAAAAGTTGTGCCGCCCCTCTGTTCGTGACTGAGCCGCGAAGGATCAAATGAGAGGAGAGCCACTAAATTAATCAGCAAAGTACATATTTTCATGTATTTACAGAGAGTCAACATTAGGAAGAAAAATATACTGCAAAAATACAATTTGCTTAAAGGGAACCTATAAGATTTCTGATTGCATTTATTTATAACGGCACTATATCACCACTTACAGTTTTCTGTCCCTCTCTGAAGTCCCACAAATACCGTTTAAACCTGTCACCTAATGCAGCTTCCTGTGATGTGTGGTAACAATGCTGCACTGCTTCTGAATTTAGAGTTGCCACTCTCATGTAGACTGTGCCATTTTGCACTACAGTGGGATGAAAAACTGTCCCAGGGAGCATGGTTTTTAGCATTGCTACTGCTGATGCACTTGCCTGTAGCTTGTTAATCAGCATCTGGCCACACCTAGTCCTTCCCTCTGCTTTCAGGACAGCACTGCCTACCCGCTTAAAACCCTTCCACTGTGCAGCAGTGTTTGGGAGGGAAGCATGTGAGACACAAATGAAGGATGATTTGGCTGTCAGGGAAGGTAAAGAAAGTTTATTTTTGTTACTTTATGGGGCTTGTGCATCAAAAAGTAAATGCAAAATTGATATTTGTTTAGGACCGGTTCACACCACAAAGAGTGCGTACGGAGCATTTGGTCTCTGTAACCACTGGAACGCAACCCAGCCAGCTCCCTGTTTAGAGGCAGTAGGGGGCATGATGGTGCATTGAAGTCAATGGCACCGCAGCCACGCCCCCCACCCCCCACGGGGGGCATGGCTGCGGTGCCATGGACTTCAATGCACTGCCTTGCCCCCTCCAGCTCCTGAATGCTGGGAGGTGCCCGGGTTGCGTTCCAGAGGCCGAATTATCTGGAACGCACTCTTTGTGGTATGAACTGCCCTGAGACTGTCATACAGGGGCTTTAGTTGTACACAGAGTACTATGGGTTAGCTGAAAGGACCGCATAACAGAAGCACTATTAATCTCTGCTACCATGGGCATTTTCCAACATTATGGCAAGCAGAAGCTGGAAAGCTGAACAGAAGACTAAATAATATTCACATGCAATATTTAAATGTTTTACATTTTCCTTATAATTCTGACGATAACAAATAAAGAAATAAAATGTACAAAAAACAACTATACACTTCCTTTTTTTTACAACAGCATTTATAAACAAGTGCACTAATTTAGAAGACTTTACATGTCTAAAGCAAGATAAATGGGAAGAGGGGAATTTGGGTCAAAATAGGGACACTTGCATGCTATGCTATTAATAAGTAGAATACATTCAAAGTCCTTAGAACAATAATGTCACACTTGCAGCCCTCCGATATGGCCCTCCAGTTACCTGCAACACACTGCTTACATACTGAGCAGAACACGTAATGTGTTCTGGAGCAAGGAGTCCAAGCTGAAGCATAAGTTGCTCAAGTATAAGTTGAATACTAATTAAATAATATTTACCAAAACAAAAGTTAAGGTGAGGCTCTAACAAACCTTAGCATTACAACATAGCACAAGATAAAACTATGCATGGATGGAGGTTTTATTTACAGAAAATGTCATGTCAAAATGATCAGTAGACCCAGAGATATAAGCAACTGAATGTATATGCACATATCACATTTCCCTGTAAATACTGAAATCTGCCCTACCCTATATTACTCCAAGCTTTCCTACGTGTCAGTGAGGTTGCCCATCTCATTAAAGGACCAACAGAGAGTAAATAAAGACAGGAAAATTGAGAGACTTGCCCCGTCTTACAGCGCTCCTCAAAAGGGGGGGGCGGAGGGGGGACAAGGAGGCGGTGAGCAGAGAAGAATGATAATCCTGGAACAACTGGTAGGGGGAAGTCCAATGTAAAGTGGAATCCTCAGAGAGGGGGGGGGGAGAAGGCCACAGCTCCGGCTCCCGCTCTTAACACCTTACAAACCGCCTCCAGCCTGGGGATCTTCACCAGAGACTCCAGCCTCCTCTCCTACCATTAGGATCATTCACCAGGATCCATGCCATAGCTATTACCTGCTCGAGGAGCACCCCCAGCATTTGTGCAGGACACTTGACCAGACTTCAACCTCAAGGATGACCAGACCAGATCACAGTCTACTGAACCATCAACAGCTCCTCATCGCACCTCCGTCGAAGATATAATACTGCCACCAACCCAACGGTAAGTTACAGAATTCATGTTGCCTCTGGTTATCCACCAACCTCACCACCTTTGCCATCTCTTTTTCGCCCATTCTACCCAGGTCCACCACGTCGCCGCCCAGAAAGGAAGGACACGATCCCATCGCTTCACACCATTACACCACACTCCCCTTTTCACCTGTGTGTCAAAGCGAGTGCTCACCCTTCACAGGTGAGTTCAATATCTCACACCACCCACATCATTACCACCCCAGTCATTGCGCGAGGTAGTGGCGCTTCGGTCTCTACTTTTGTTTTTCGGGGAGTTTTTTAAAAATATGCCTGGAAATTTTGCTTCTAATATATCTGGATCTACAGGTCATTTTAACATGCAGATGTCACTGTTTACTTCTTTTGCAGGGCCCATATATGCACAGTTCTAATTGCCCAGGCCAGTGACAGGTTTTATGTAAAATAATTTTACTGCCGCACGTAATTAGAATTAATGAATAAAAGCGAATATGGTTAGGCCATGTATACCTGAAGAACAGGAGAATGTTCACTACTCAGGACAACTTGAACTTTTCTGAAACTTGCTAATCTTCTCTCCATAACATAGAGAGTAAATATCATGTACTTTCACTAAGTAGGTCACTGAAATGTGTAACTCTGTTATTATTGTAAAATACTCTGAGTCCGGGGCATCCCGAGGCTGGGTAACACCCGGAGCGGTAACCGAGTGTCACCCCGCCGAGACGTCACTGCGCATGCGAGTGACGTCACCACGCGCGTGCGTGATGACGTCATCGTGCACGCGTGGCAGTATTTTGATACAAGTTCTAGTTGACACTTTTTGAATTTGTAGCAAATTTGCTTGGCAAGTCTACAGCAAGAGTCCTGCAGGTCTTAGCAAGAGCTCTGCAAGTGTACAGCCCTTTTGAAAAGCACATTGATCTGGAGACTTGCAATTGATGTCATTTTGCAACAAAATTGTGAAGCTTGGCAGGTCTGCAATAGTTTAGCAAGTCATTTTTAAACTTGCAGCTCAATTGCTTGCTATCTGGGTGATTGGACCGCCCACGTGAAAGGGGCCTTACAGCAATATATACAGTGAAGAAAAACATATGTTTTATTAATTATTATAGCACTGATTTATTCTTCAATGTTTCACAGGGTACCTAATGTCATTCACACCGATCTCTAACCCTGTGATGCTTATGGTCTATTATTCCTAAGGACAGTCATACCACAATATACATAATTGTATACACAAGCAAACCCAAGGATGGCATAAAAACAGATGTATGCCTTGTGGGAGCTGACATCTGGATTTCAGCGCAGCAAGACAAGAAAAGCTAACCACTGAGCCAATATGTCACATTTACCCCACTGTAAATTCTAGCTGTGTAACAATATGGAAAATTCTCTATGAGGTCTTCCAGCATTTAGACTCTAAATTCTGTGAGCTTGAAGTGCAATGATTAGACTTATTTTTCTTTTTCAGACACGGAAGAAATTCTTGAAAGAATCATGCTTACATTCTGATTTACTGCAAAGGCTTACTGCTAATCCTAGCACTTGGCAAGCATAGTCCTATTAATATTACCCTGAGTCCATATAGCAAGCACAAGAGATAAGTTTGAGCCTACAGAGTGAAAAAATGTTTTTAGCATCTGCCAAACTTAATTAAAGTTTTCATTAAATTTCTATACTTTCCTAAACTTATCCAGCTAGTTAGAAGCCATCACATGAATAATGAACCATGTACAACTGAAGCAATTATTTTAAAGCGTCAGTAAACCCAACTATACCCCTACATGATTTGAAGAGCATGGACGTTTCCTGGCAAGCACCCACATGCCACCAGTTGGAAACTGGTGTTGGGTGGAGCGGCGAAGCTCTTTCAGTCCAACTATACCCTTGTCACCATTTAGGGTATAGTTTTACAAAACGTAATCCATCCCAAATTCCAGGTAGGAAAAACACCTTCTATCTGGCTTTTTTTATTTAGGTCATGTGACTCATCTCCTTTCTCCACTACAAACACCCCAGTCTGTGGGCAGGGCTAAGCAGCAGCACATCAGGTGACTACATAATGATAGTGCACTACATTTCCTATGAGCCTTTCAGGAGTGTACTATCAGATCTTTAAAGAGTGCCATTGGCTCTGGTTGTGATGGGGAGGGGCAAAAAGGTGGTGACACAGGATTGGCAAGGTTGTTATGGGAATTATGTCACAAGGGTATGTTGGAGGTGAGGGGAATAGTGAACGGTGTACGTAAGGCTGGCTGTTTGAGGCCCAAAACTGTAGCATATGCAGACAAGTAGCAAATCAGGGGAGGGAAGATTAACATGCAGAGCATTGCCACTGGGAATTAGCAAGTCCAAGCCACTGGCAGGAACATCAGGTATTTACATTTTAATTAAACAGTATTACAGCACACAGCAAAAGACCATTTTATTTGGGAGCCTCTAACAATTTTTTTGGGACCTGTGTCCCTTAAGAAATGTATTTCACAGGAAGTACAATAATCTGTTTTCTAACTTATTCATCATGGGACACAGGATTCGGTTATTCCTAGACAATTGGGACGTGCAAAAGCAATCCAACTGAGGGAAAGGGCAACAGTAGTAAAATAATAACAAGCCCACATAACAAAAAAACAAAACAATAGAACTGGTGGCAACCTGCAGATCAAAAAGCTGACTGAAGGACCTTAAGCCCTAAGCTAGCATTCGATTAGGTCCGACATCAGTTTGCTAAAATTTAGAGAATGTGTTAACAATAGACCAGGTGGGAGCATTCATAGACCTAGTAGACTGTGCTTTAACACAAAAGGGTGGAACTTTGTCCTTAAGACCATAAGCTTGAAAAATATGCCTTGCAGAGGTGTTGGCAACAAGGAAAGCAACCTTGTGGGTGAGAGTGCATTGGCAAATATCCCCAACAGGTTCAAAAGATGGTCTTTGAAGAGTCAACTGAACCATGTTTATGTTCCATGGTGTCACATGTGGTTGTACAGGAGGAGCTACATGAGGGACACCCTGTACAAGTCTTGACCAATGAAAGGGAGGCTATCAGTCTTTGAAATATGATCACGAGGGCTGAGATTTGCCCCTTGATGGTACTTAGGTAGAAATGCTAATCCACGCCTGATTGAAGAAAGGTTAGGATTCTATCCAGGGAGTAGTTGAGGCAAAGTGAGCCTTCCATGTGTGATGGTAGACCTTATGGGAGGTAGACTTCCTGGATTTTAACAGTGTGGGATTTACCGGAACAGAGAGACCCCTGTGAGTCAAGACTAGGGCTTCAAAAGCCATACAGTTAAAACCAGCAACTGTGAAGCAGGGTGGTAAACCAGTCATTGAGATGCGAGATTCAGTCGATCTGCAAGATCCCAAAGGTTGTCTGCCAGAAGTACCACATCCACCTGGGCTAGTTTGGAGAAATAAGGATCAATGGAATACCCTCCACCTTGATCTTGAGGTGTAGATGAGGAAGGAGTTGTAAAGGGTAAGTTTACTTTCGCAAGTGAATTCGGTAAAATGGAACTACCTCCTCCAAACTGACTCCTTCCGCTATACAGTACTTACCTTCCCTCCGCCAGTATGGGTGTGCTATCTGTACCTCATAATGCTCTGGAGTGCAGCCCTGCGCTATGGATTTGTATTTGTGCTCACAAATGGGGAGTACTCATTGTGAAGTGTTTCTGACCGCGCTGACCAATAAGTGCTCGCCATTTGCGAGTAAGATTCAAAATCAATAGAGCAGGGATATGCTACGTGGAAGTATGGGGTATGGTGTCACACCCGTACCGACAGAGTGGAAGAAGCCTTCACCAATAGGCAAGTAGAGTATATAAGTACAAGAGGGGGGCGGCGGGGGATAGGTGGCCAGATTGGAGGGGGTAATTCCATTTTCACATATTCACTTGGTAGAGTGAACTTAACCTTTAAGAGGAGGAAGGCATAGATTATGCTGTACTGATCCTATGTGTAATCAGAGCATTCACAGCTTCTGTTAGAGAATCTCTACACCTGGAAACAAACCTGTCTAATTTGTTGTTAAACCTGAAGGCCAGAAAGTCCATATCCAGCGTCCATCCCTTGCAACACAGGTGATGGAGCTCCAGAATGTTGATCGGGACATGAGATACCTCTGGTGACCAAGTCTTCTGCACTCCTCAGCCCTATAGGCATCCTTTTTTTAGGATCTTTCAAGACAGTGGGCGGAAGGAATTTACCAACTTCAGAACTAGATTTCTGAGCCACTAGGCTATAGATAACCTGGTCTTCAGTGTCAGGCAAGTCGGTTTGTCTAGAGACTGAACTGATTTGTGCCACGATGACAAACTGTAGTGTTGTAGGGGTCTAGAATGAAGCTAGGCTGAGGGAAAAAAAATGCTGAAGATGACTTGTCTGCAGGTTTGTGGGATTTAGAGACCCGGGGTTTGCAACTGAACTGGGCTCAAAGTTTAGGTCAGGCTTTGGAGTTTCAATCCTGGGAGAAATAAAAAAAACAAAAAACTTTTCTGAGCTGCGGGGGAGGGTGGTCTTTCTAGTTTGAAGCCTAGGAGGCATTCTCCATCCAAAGGAATGCACAGCAAGTGTGTTTTCACATTACTGTTCTGCAGACCAAAACGTCAGCAACAGAGTTCTCTGCATATCCAGACAGGAGACTAATTTGGAAAATAAGACATACAATACCAACTAGACTATGTACGCAATAGTGTAAGGCTGTAGGCAAAAGCTCTACGTGCTCTACAATTAAGGGGTCAGTAAGGACAGTTAGCTGGATCCTTTTGTATGTGTTTAGTCTATTCCCCTAAGGCCTGGCAGACTGACATCACAGCTACTATATAGTAAGGCTGCATAGCAGGGCCTTCTAGTGAAAACCAGGATTTAGAAAGGGTTTATAAATCTTTGGCAGTTGGATCCGTAAACATTGGCGCGTCATCAATAGGTACGGTAAGTGTTTTATCCACAGCGGGTATGGCCCACTTTTTATAGCAGCCTCCTCAAACAGAGGGGCCCAAAGGAGCAGGACTCTTTCCCTTGAATTTGGGATCCAACATGTTGTACTGTTGAACAGGAACAATTTAGTTGAGAACACTAAGTAAAACATGGGTACTTAAAACTAAGAACTCCTGCTAAGAGAAGGAGACGTTCAATGACCAGAGGTGACTGAGTCACTGAAGACTGCAGCAAAGACTAACCAACATTGAAAAATGCATGTCTCTTGCAAATAGGAGCATTTGGCAGAGAGATGCAATCTCACACTGAAAAGGCGAGAACAGAGTGACTCAGCTCTCAATTCCCCATCGTGTGAACCACTTCCACGAAATTTGATGACATAGGAGAACAACAGTAGCACTCAATTGTAACAATAAAGCAATAGCTCCCAATGCTCAGTATACTCACCAAAAGTCCTCAGAGCCTCGGCACACCAAGGGCTGTGCTATGGCTGTGGACCTGGAGAGCACTCTGCAGCTAACACAGTACACAGAGGTGTGGAAAACAACATAAGCAGAGACAAGTGCCCAAAGGTCTCATTCCAAACAGGTACCACAATCTTCAGTCCAGCAGAGTCTGGGTACAGCCTCTAATGCTATTGCAGAGAAAAGGCTGTTCCAGGTAGCTGCAGGTAGCGGCATAAAGAGCCCAGCAGCACAAAGATGAAGTCTTAAATAAAGCAAAAACAATCCTGATGTAAGATAAAATGACTAGTAAATAAAATAAAAACTCTTCTCACAATTGAAAATACATCTGTTTATCCACTTAGAACAATAGCAACAATCTGAAGAATTCTGGGAGTGGGAGAGGTTGTTCCTGGCTGACCAATGTCTTTTTTTGTCAGTGCCCAATTGCTCCTGTAGGTGGCAGTATATCCCACTTGTCTCAGAATAACTGAATCCTGCATCTCTTAATAAGCAAAAAATAAATATATTTTGGGTTTTCTAGCTACTTCTAATCCAAAATCAAAAGGGCAACTTAGAAATACTTGAGAAAAATTATAGTGAAATGTTTTCTATTTCTATTAGCCATCAATTCAACAAAGCTGCTGAAGCAAGTGACTCACTTTTCTAAGGCTGCATTATTTACCTGTAAATCTACATTCTTCCTGCTAAAACGGACATCACTTCCCATACCCACTGCACCACCCTTGCAAAAATATGACACCAGAAGTTAAAAATGGGAGAAGCTATATGTGTAATATTATGTCAATCATTTCTGTCCTTTCAGAAACCACTGCAGGTACATTAAGTACAATGTGAAATCTCTGCAGGTTGGAAAGGTATAAACATAATGTAAGAATATTTACAGGTAATTAAACAGCATCCTTAACATCATTTTTTAGATAAATCAATTTTACCCACAGCAAAGTATTTAGATGCTACATTTCACTTATTAGCATGCACTCGAAAAATAATATCCATGTAGAATTCCAGGGAGGGATGGTAGCCCTAGGCTTCTTCTCTTCAACTGTCAATCATAGCTCTTTTGTTCAGTAATCGATGACATTAATATAGGGAAGGAGAGAAGCCACAATTCAAAACTAGGATATCCTGGACAGTTGTCACCCTGACAACAGTTTCTGCTAGTAGTGTATTGTACAGAGGGCGTAAAATGTTGACTCAGTTGCCCATATGACTAATTGAATCGTTTTTTCTTAATGCTGAACTCCAGACAGGCATGAAAGAGAGAAAAGCTCCCTAGTGAAGAAGCAGGCGTGAGTTAAAGCATGATAAAGGCTCCAACCATTCCCCACTATATTCAAAAGAAAAAGTCTTGATGGTTCAACATAATATTGCTTAGGGTTAGTTCACACCATAAGCAGTGCGTTCCGGGCCGATTCTGGTCGGAACGCACTGCCTCGCATTGCGGCCGGCTTACTTTTTTGCCGGGCTGGAGGGGGCCATTGAAGTGAATGGCACCGTAGCCATGCCCTCCGGCCGCAATGCGATCGCCCGCACGGGATCACAAGGCACATTGTGTCTGCAGTGCGGTCCATTGCGGTGCGATCAAAATAGTGCTTGCAGCATTTGGATCGCACCGCACTGCAGGCACAATGTGCCTTGCAATGCCATGCGGGCGATCGCATTGCGGCCTGCTGGCGTGGCTACGGTGCCATTCACTTCAATGGCCCGTCACGCCCCCTCCAGCCCAGCAAAAAATGGAACCGGCCGCAATGCGAGGCAGTGCGTTCCGGCCAGAATCGGACCGGAACGCACTGCTTATGGTGTGAACTAACCCTTAAGGTCCAGCCATCTCACCTTCGTTCAATTTTCTTACAACTAGCCCATCATGCACAGACCAATGTAGTTGACAATTAACACTCGTCAGCACCACCACCTGGGCTAATTTTCATCAATCGAAAGCACATATTTTGGTTTGAGCATGTGCAGTTTTCATCTTGAGATTTTTGTTGTACAACAACGCCACTAACCTGTCAATTTTCGTCCAACTAGACAAAAACTTTCTAGCATGCTTGAAAGACAGAAATCTGCCAGTTGTACAGTAATTGAGGTTGTACACTTCCCATCAACTGGCAGATATTGGACGAAAACGCAATCGCAGACAAAAATCTCCAGATAAAGTGTAAGGTATATGGGCACCTTTACAGTTGATAAAGTGCCATCAATAAAAAAACAAATTAAACCAAAAACACAGGAGAAAAGAGAAGAAAACAAGAATTAACTGTAGTCCAACCCAAAATTATATTATTTCTTCACAATGAATAATACAATTGCACAGTATGCACCCTCAGTGTGTTAGCATAACTGGAGTAAAAATGCTAAATCTGCAGCATGAAACTGTACATGGCCTTTTGGGTACATGCTGTGTATTTTTCCCCAAAGACAGGTTCCCAGAAATATAGGTAGTTGATTTTTCTCATCTTCAATAGGCACAGGAGTGCCTAGGCATACTCACGTACCAGAAAATGTACTGCTATTTATCAGGAGGAATTCAAGACAAAAAAGGGTACATTTTTCAGGGGTACTGCTTAGGCACAACTGAGATTTCTAAATGTTCCCTATAACATAACAATCTTCAGTTGAGTCCAGGTTCACTTTAAGCAGAGCACATGTTTGTTTATATGCCGTGTTTATTAAGGGCTTGTTCACACCAAAATCCCTATTTTTTGCGTTTGCAGTGAAGCAGAACGCTGACAAAGTTTTGCCACGCATCCGTCACACTGCGGGCGGGGGGCGTGAAAGCGGTGCCATTGAATTCAATGCTGCGCCACGCCCACTCCCGCCCCAGAACGCGGGAGGAAGTTTCTTAGCGATCGCGGTGCGTTCCAGCAGCTACCGCTCTGGAACGCACACGCTTTCGGTGTGAACAAGCCTTCAGACATGTTTTTTATCTGTTGTTGTATATCATAGGTCCTCCATAACCCCTGCTGCGTTGTTTTTAAAAAAAAAAAACATTTAATTGACAAAGACCAAAGTGAAATCTCTCTAGTTACCAGGGAGCAAATAATGACAACTTCAGTAACATCTCACTGCTGCACAAACAGCTGACTTTCAGCTCACAAGAAGCCTTTAAATAGCTATGAATAATGCTCCACTCATTCTCCCTGTGCAGAAAACAAGAGGAAATGCTTAATTCATGGGAATAAAAAAAAATGCTTTTATGAATTATTTAAACTGTTTGCAAGTCAATGTGATTTCCACATGCCCTGAGATATGTGTGAAGCACACAATACTTTTCTATGTAACTCTATGCAGCAGAGAAGTGTCAATGCAATCAGCAAAATTGGATAAACTGCCAATGACCTGTAACCAGACGGAAATGGATATTTTTTTTCTTCTTGTGCCTGAATGCAGAATATACTTTAAGTTCCCCAGTTATTTAAAACCAAGAAAATATAAAACATGCAGTAAAATGTAAACCTTGCATTTCAAATACATACATAAATAAATAGATACACACACACACACATAATTACTCCCTACTAAGACAAAGAAAAGAAAAAAAACCCAGAACAAAAAACACACAACCACAAACTTGTTTTTACAGTTAAATTAGAACTATGGCCTCCCATTTAAAAAAATACTTAGTTTATTACAGTTTTCTCTTAGTCCCCCTGCAAAGTCCCACAAATTCCTGTTGAGCTTGCCAGTGAAATTCACCTAATGCAGCTTCCAGTGATGGTGTGGAAACAATGCTGCACTGCTCTTCAAGTCAGAGCAGAGTTACCACTCTCATGTAGGCTGTGTCTGCTTGCACTACAGTGGCATAAAACAAATACGTTGCAGGGGGTGTGGCCATCAGTATTGTCACTGCAAACTCGCTAGCCTGTCACTCAGCACCTAGCCACGCCTATTCCTGCTCACAGCTTCTGGATTGGTAGAACTGCTCTGTTGCTAAAACTTTTCCACCGTGAGCTGTAGTGTCTGGGAGGGGGACTGTGTGAGACACAAATGGAGGAGAATTTAGCTAAGTCAGAGAACAAATGTTTTTGTTTACTTTCTGGGACTTGTGAATCTTGAACTTGCAAAGTGGAAAAAAGAGCAGACTGATGACCTCATCAACAGTAAGTTAGTGGCATGAAGTGAGGAGGAGATGGATGAGGAGTTTAAAGAAGAACTGAAGCCAAACTTTTTTTCTACATTTTGGATAGAGTAAGGGAGGATTATAACCCCTTCAGTTTTCTTTTGCCATCTTAAATTAGGGAGATTTGCTTTCCCTTCCTGTCTTGCCACAACAGGAAGTGAGAAGACTTCCCTTCAAAGAAAGGGTAATCCCTGGTGGTCAGCAGGGTCATAAGAAGTGTCCCCATTGAAAGATTTCCCATCTATTCCTGTTTTATGACTATTGGTATTTATATAGCGCCGACAATGTATGCAGCGCTTTACACAGTGCACATTCACATGCCCAAAAGGAGCTTACAATCTAAGGTGCCTATCCCACATGCATAGATATGAGGGCCAATTTAGACAGGAGCCAATTAACCTACCAGCATGTCTTTGGAGTGTGGGAGGAAACCGGAGAACCCAGAGGAAACCCATGCGAGCACAGGGAGAACTTGCAAACTCCCTGTAGATAGAGACCTAGCCAGGATTCGAACCAGGGACCCCCAGCGCTACCCACTATGCCACTGTGCTGATGAGAACCCCAAATTTGGGATTATCTTTCTGTTTCACATTATGTGATAACAGTCACCAGGACAAACAGGGAGGGTAAATCTCCCTAATGGGAACACATACAGCAGCAAATACCTGACAGGTGTTCTAATTCCTCTCCACTCCACTATCCAAAACTAATACAAAAGCTTAACTTTGGCGTAAATTACAGTTTAAGGAACGAGTCCAGCTGCTTAATGTGCACTTGCTCCCAAAATTCTGTTGATTTCTACTCTTACTCAATCACTTTCCCTGGGAATTGTATTCACATTTTCAAAACGTTGCCCCTGGCTGGGTCAGATGTATAAAGACTCACTTGTCGGCTCGACTCAATTCTGGACATGGAAACTGCAAGAAGCAACTCAAAGCAAGCCATTCTCTTCCTATTACATGTGTGTCATCATTTCTTATTGGTATTAACTTCCTAAAACCATGAATAGGTAATAGACATTCAGTATCAAACTTTCTCTTTTTTTTTGCAATAGAACTGCAAAATATTTACAAAATGAAATTGTACGCATTTTACGGTACAAGTGACTTCCCAAGGCACATCCATTAATGAACACGTTCTGATAACAACCGTGAAATTAAGAGCGTGCGAGTCATCATTTATTTGCTGATATTCCTAACAGCTGAATAACATTGGCAATTATTGCTTGTAGAATCATTCAGCAAGTAACTGAGCAGTAGTGGCTTGGGTGACTGAGAATTGAGCCAAACTAATATTTCCACATAACTGCTCCATCAGTGGTTTCTGAAGCAATATTGGTATTATTCAAACTTGTGCATTTGGCAAACTACTTTGCAGTGTCTGTGCATCTTTTCAAAACAAAAATATGCAAACCAGGAGGAGATAAATCTGTTGCTGTAATTAGAATTTCAAGTCTCACAATCCATCTGTGACACCATCATCACCAGCGTCTGGATTATAGCGAAGAGAAGTAACTCATAGCGACCATCAGTTTGGTATAGTGCATTGCACTGTAGGGTGGACCTATTTAAACGAAAACAGCTTGGTGCAAACTCAGTTCGTCTGTGTTCTCCCAAGCCCTCTCAAAGCTACGAGCACCACCCCCTACTCCCGACCCGATCAGCATCAGAAGATGATGGGGGGGTGTACCCTTTTTGTGACGTATAGCACGTGTGTGTCCCGGGGGAAATGCCTCCCAACAACTGATTGGAAGGGGGGAGAGGGTGGCAGTCAGAATTTAGAGCGGGCTTGGTCAAACTCTGGAAAAGTTTGCACCAAGTCCAGCCTCATCACTACTATTGAGACATAGGGTCCTCTGTCTGTGTCCTCTGTGCTGTATGTGGCAACCAGTGAATTGAAGCAGTGCCAGGTTTTTGGAACTGGAAGTAGTTCAGTTGCTAGGTGGTTGGCACTCCTGCCTTGCAGCACTAAGATCCTCGATACAGATCCCAACCAGGACTCCCTGCATGGAGTTTTCACCCTGTGCTTGCGTAGGTTTGCTCCCACACGCCAAAGACATGCTGGTAGGTTAATTGGCTCCTGTCTAAATTGCTATTTCACTGAAAGTGACGTGTTTAATTCACTCATGCATCTAAAGGTGCCCATACATTTTCTGTGGTCAGATGGAAAAAGTGCAAAAGATTGGCCCAGGTGGAGATTACTCCATCCACAGTTAATTGTAGATGGAGGAATCTGTTGCACCTTTTCCATCTGACCACAGAAAATCTGCAGATAAATTGTAATGTGTATGGCCAGCTTAATTCTAATGGCTCTAAAACATCAGTTTTAATGTTAATTAGATAATAAAATGTGTGGAAATTGATGGTCTCCATTTTCTTGTCCTATCTATACCCTGACTGTACTAATAAAAATCTACAAACATTTTTACTATCCTTTATCCAATTTCTTTTTTATATTATCTTTACATTATATATATCAGTACCTCTATAAATATCCTTCTCCTCACTTTTCCCTGTACCCAATTTCCAATACTGAGCACCACCACTTTTCCAGCTAAGATTCCCATAAAGAGTACTCGCAAATATACAGCTAAATTGGCTCTAATATATGTGCATGTCAGATAAGAACTTTATGGCATTGATTGATATGAATATACAGTATGTAATGGGTTGAGTAAATTGCCAGCACTATATCAAAACATGTAATAAAAAATAGTACTCAATAAACGTTAACAGCAGCTTTTATCCTGGAGTGCGGATATCTTTTCTTTTTTTATTTGCCAAATGTCCCCAAATGTCCCCTAGAACTCCCTAACCTTTCATCTATCCCTAATGGAGAAATGTACTTCTAGTGCCTTAATAACCCCCTGTAACCTTTATTATTAAGGGTTGCTGGTCATCTGGCCATAAAAGTCCTTATTTAGGCACTTCCTCTTAACAAATGACACTCTGTTCCTGTGTTGTCAGCCTGTCAAAAGGGCTTCCGATAAAGACTATAAGAGACCATTTCAACAAATATTACCCAAACACTGTCCACAGTTGTCACCATTAGGAATACCCACCCTGTGAATGCCAAATAGCCATTGTTGAAGTGCATGTAGTGGATGCAAAGGGTCTGGAAGTAATCAGACAGCACAGAGATAAAAAAAAAAAAAGGTTGAAAAACTTATTTTAATTAAAAAAATGCCAATTGTTAAATGACTTGTACAGCTTTAGCAAATTAAAATATCAGTTAGGGTTTTACATGTAATAAACCGCTCTTTTAAACCCTAACATTAAACCTTGATCTTAACACTAATTTATCCTAGCCTATAATTCTTATTTACCCCTGCAGCCACATATTTATTTTATCTGGTACCTGAATGGTGGTGTGATACAACGCACATGCGATAGCTAAGTGCAATGGGGTGCCATGAAGAAATATTGGCACCGCAGCGCACCTAACCTTGCGGCATGATGTCTGTTTACATGTAGAGAGTGTGCACTTAGTGTCTTTATATGGTTACAAAAATAAGTTTACTGCAGCAGACTCTAAAAATAAAGAAAATAAGGCTCTGTTCACATCTATACAGCGCTCCCGCATCTCATAAATGTGACCAGAGCATTAGTCTTTTTGCTTTTATAGTTTACCAGAGTAAACGTATTTTTGTATTAGTATGGGGTACACATACTCTACATGTAAACAGGTATCATGGCTACTAGGAAAACATTACCTTTCTATTTAAAACTGTAGCTGCTGCAAGGTTCTAAATCTTTAAAAAAAATAAAAATGAAATGCAATATGGCGACCTGGAAGCATTCCGTACACAGTTGGTGTACAGAATGCCCTCAGAAATGTCCCTTCATGCTTCTCTGATTGGCTGACTCATTTTCCCAGAAGTCTCCATGAGGATAAAAGTCTAATATTTTGGCATCCTTCACAATAGGAATGTCATTTTTGGTGAGATACCAAGAGTTAACTACTACTAGAGGGATGCAGAAACTGCACCTATCCCTATTATAGCACAGAAAGCACACTAGCTGGTTATAACTAACCCAGAACCTCCCGGTCAGGAATCAGTTTGGAAAGGACATGCTGAAACAAACAGCTTTTTCTTCAGAACAGAAACAGATAGGAAACTGCAACAAAGGTTGTTACAATCCTTGTGATGTTCACAGATCACCCAGATCTCAACAAAAGTGGAATTACTTTTTAAAGTAATACATGGGCACAAAAGGTGGAGAAAGGCAGAGGAAGAATTCAATATTTTTATTTTTTCAAAACCTGAAAATTAAATGTAGTTCATTTTAATGCAAAGCACCAGCACTCAAGCCTATTAAATCAGGCTAAATCTCTATCTGTAAGGGACTTAGCGTAACAATTCTTTGGTCAAACAAGCTAACAATGCACGGATTATATGTGTCGGCCATAGAAATCACATGGATTAGACAGTGTGGGAAACTCAGCAATGAAAAATTGCAATATTTACGAATACGGATAAACACAGGCATATGACCATGTGCACACAGAGCAGTGAGAATGACAAGGATTGATGGCTAGGATTTTGAATTCCCCAACCTCTTTTTCTGGTACAAAAAGGCAAGAAGTTCAACTATTTATGAAATGCACTAAGAAAGCAGGATGTCAAACTGTATAAAAAGACAAAACGTTTTTTATATCATGGTAAAGGGTCAGACCCCTCTGGCAAATCTGATATTCATCACCGAGACAGAAAATGAGGGGAAATACAAAGTTTTACAGGGTTATTCACTAAAGGGTGAAGAGTTTGGAGAAGGCAGGAGAAGTGAACAATCTAGGAGAACATAGATGATTTGGAAAAATTATCCAATTCAGCTCACTTTCCAGTTCAGCTATGTTGTCCTAGATTGTTCACTTCTCATAACTCTTCACCCTTTTGTGAATAACCCTGATAGAGTGTCACAAGAACAAGAGGAGAAATGTTCCAATGAAGACACCTGTTCCGCAGACAGCTGTGTAAGGGAGAATTCCCCTCACTTTAAGAGATTTTTTTTCTAACTTCCATTTGCACCACTGGACAGTTAGTGAAGGGAAGTCTCCCCATTAGTACACAGACCGCAAACAATAACCTGAGGGGGGTTTTAAACCTTCTCTACTCTATCTAAAAGTAAAGAAAATGGTAGTTCTACATACACTTTTAACTGTTTATATCTCAAATCTAGATTCATAAAAACGGACTCCATGGGATGTGATTAAGGAAATAGCCATGTTAAAAGCAGCAAGGACTATAAGGACATTTTGGGCCCATTTAGACGCAAGCGTTAACATGTGTGGTAATACAGGTAACATACTTGGATGCTATGTGGTGCCATTAAATTTGAATGGCATCCCAACGTACACAGGCAACACACCTGCATTGTCGCGCACAGCAATCATGGTAATGCAACAGTGGTGCATTGCATTAGAAAAAAGGATCATGTGCTTTTTTTTTTAAAGACTAGGGTGCATTTGCAGCCCATTCATTTTCTGCCTTAACACAACGCACTATAATGCTTGGAATAACGCGTGTTACTGAACCACAAAGACGTAAATGCCCCCCTAAAATAACTAAGGGCTCATTTTACTTTCCTCTTAAGGTGCCCATACACTGCACGATTGTCGTACGATTGAAACCTAGCGACGATCGGAATATCGTACGATCATCGTACAACACATCCAACTTGCCTCGATAGGGGTCGATCCGATAATCGTACGACCGTACTAATAATCGTACGATTTCGATCGCATGGTGCACATGGTGGAGTTGAGGCGGGCTCTCCAGGATGTGCGTGACGAGGTCATGAAACTGTAGGACACCTCACCTCCCCGTTTTTACACATGTGCCACGTTGGCATTTGCACTGCCCTGCCCCTGTTTACCATCCCCCCTTGTTTGGCTTGGATTTAAATTTTGAGCTTATAATATATAAATATTTTTGTCATGTATGCCTTGTGTCAGTGTCCTCATTTCAGCCATTACCACTTTACAGTCTTCCTGCGTGACTGCTGCTGTGCATGCGTTTGTCATGTATGTTTACTTGGGGCAATGCGTGGTTTGCCTGATGCATGTCGCAGCTGTGCAATGGACAGGGACATACAGCATACACATGTGTAGGGCGTACTTGACAATTTGACGTTCATCCAACGGTGTCCCAAAAGAGTATGGACATGTTGTTAATTTTGCATGTTTGGGCCTTGGATGGGCTTAATGGTAATTATTACGGGGTTACTTTTAGCATCCTCATGTGTGGTGCACATGGGGACTGGTCAGCATGTGTGTCAGCTACATGAGGAGATATGGATTTTTGTGTGCAAATTGGTTATTGCATCTGTACTCAACATGTAGCCCCAGCAATGGCTGAGCGAGTGGTCCATGAGGGTACCAGAACAGAAGTGTGGATGCTGCGAGTGGAGCCAGCTGCCGTCATTATCCTTCCGCTTGTCTGTTCGTTTAACGCATGCGCTGAACGAACAATGCGATTGTCATCGAACGATTACTCTACCCATTGAACGATTATCGTACGATTACCCACAGGTTTTCGAACATGCTAGGTAGTCAAACGTCGTACGATCGTACAGTATTCACGGTCGCACACTGCCCATACACTGCGCGATTATCGTACGAAAAACCGATCGCATAAGATTATCGTACGATAATCGTGCAGTGTATGGGCACCTTTGGGGTAAGTATAAAAAGGCAATTATGCATGCGCCCATGATATGCCTTGGATGGATCCATTCAATGCAAGCAGAACAAAGATTGCTGGTTGAGTTCACAGGGACTTATTTATTCCTATGAGCAGTGTACCTGCTGTATCTTTGTGAACTTATCCTATGCACTGCTATTGAGCTGCATACACAGCATGCTTGCTACCAGTAGGGTTGAATTAGCCCAACTAAACTTTATTATTTTTTTCTAACTTCCCTATCTTCTCCATATTGTGTCAGACAGATACATGAGAAAGGTACTGGGAACCCATAGAGAAGCACCAGTGTACAGTCTCAAAAGCTTTTTCTGCTCATCAGAAAAACAGCCAATGTCGGATTCTTACATGCATCCAGTGCTCCTATAGAAGACAATGACTTGTGTTGGGCCGCCTTCTGCATGGACAGACCAAAACTGGAACACCACTCAAGAGGAGTGTAGTATTAATATGGACAAATGATGCATTTTAATTCATTTTGATGTATCTTGAGGCAGCAACCATAAAAGCAACATTGATATATGGTGTATGCTATATAAAGTAATGTAGGATGTGCACACCTAAAGACTGGTAAAACTCTGAATATTAACTTTTGGCTCTATTAGTACAGTCCTATATGCAAATTTTAAATTTGGTTTACAGGAAAACCAAAAATGTTCTCCTTGCAGTGAGCTGCCCCTGCACTGTAAGGGTTAAATGCTTGTTAATGTCTAGGATACCTGGAAAAGGGACTTTTACTTACCTGAACCCCGCTCCCCCTCCAGGTTACTAAACTGGCACCTGCAGCCTCTTCCCCTCTATGCTCTGGTGGTCAGAGGCCTGCTGACATCAACAGGTATAATGCAGGGTCCCTAGTCCTGCATTATACATGGGGACCCCGAGGGTTGGTCCACAACCTGGTGCATACTGTAGGGGAGATGAGGCAAGTGCCACCATCTGGGGGAGCGGGGATCAGATAAGTAAAACTGCTTTTCTCAATACCTTAGACTAGAGATAGGCAAACTTTGGCCCTCTAGCTGTGGGGAAACTACAAATCCCAATATGCATCTGCCTCTGGGAGTCAGGCCTGTGGGTGTCAGGGTCTTGCAATGCCTCATGGGATTTGTAGCTGAAACAAAGCTGGAGGGCCAGAGTTTGCCTATCTCTCCTTTAAAGCCCATCCCTGGGAAAACCACAAAACTCCCCTTGTGGTGTGGCTGCCCCCACACTGCAAGAGTTAAATGCTAATTTAGGTGTGGGCAGCCACACCACAAGGGGAGTTTTGTGGTTTTCCCAGGGATGGGCTTTAAAGGCCAAGTTTACTTTTGTAACCATGATTCATGTTGCACCCATATTTAGGGTGTGTAACAAGGACACTCCACTGTAGTCCAGGTAAGTCAAGTAAAACGCTGTTTATTAAAAGGGCAAACACAAATATATAATTCCATCCACTGGGTAGACCTCCCCTGTGCACAAGACGGATTCTAGCCGCAACATAAATGACAGTCTTTTAGCTTCGCTCTGTAGCTTTCCATAGCTCCAAGAAACTCACGCTGCTCACCCCTTGTGAGCCCTCAATCTGCTCTCTTCACAGTGTGTACCACAGGCCCTAGGGTCACCGACCTTCCTGACCTCTCCCAGCCTCCCCCGGCTGTTCCGTGTGCGTCCAGCATGCACCCGAGTCTGCGTGTGTCCATGTGCCTCCTGCACACACACAACTCCAACACTCCTCTCTGAGCACTGGGCTGGCTTCCTAATGATGCTGCTCTCAGCCACCTGATCAGCCCAAGCTGGTCATTGGCAACACCTGGCCCCAGGACTGGAGATCTCATCCCACCCAGAGCTCTTAAGGTGCCCATACACTGCTCGATTCTCGTACGAGAATCGCGGGAAATCCCGCGATCGTACGAGAATCGAGAACATCGGCTTACACTGCCACAGGTGTAACATAAAAACATGGTTATAGCCCCAAACCTCTACCACAACTTACCTGCATCATTCATTCACAGGTCTTTTCACATGATCTGTGAATGGAGAGACTACAAGTCCCATTTGCTACCTCAGTAGAGGAGTAGAGTATTTCTCAATAGAATACAAGTATGGTGACGCCCAACACACTTGCAGCTCCATTCCATGCAGTCCATACTTCTTCCTGTCCCTTAGCTGAAATCCATACCTCTGTATGGAGAGGGGCTAGGAGGAAAAGTCTGCAGGAGCCAGAACACTGCACACTCAATTCATGGATCACGGTGGCATTGCTTTGCATGCTTAAATGCGTATTTATTTTATTATTGTGTGTGCATTTATTAGTTCTTTGGAAAAGCTGCACTATGCTATGATGCATCTAAGTATTACTAACAGGACTTTGTAAAAACGGAGTTAAAAATGTAACATGTATACATTACTCAACCAATACTTTTCTTTGTATAATACATCGGGATACCTGCAATATCAAAGGTTAGGCTCCATTCACACCTGAGAGTTTTGTACCTTGAATGCCTAAGCACTGCAATGCAAACAGTGAGAATCCTATTGTTTTTAGGGGCCCTATTCACACCGGAACTTTGTCGCTTATAGCAAAATGCCTGTAGTTCGAAAAAGTACATGAGCCTTTTTTAGAGCAAGCTTTTGGCCCCGATAGAATTTAATGGGTGTACCTGAGAAAAGTGTGTTAAATGTGCAAAAAATGCATCTGAATTTTTAAGCTATAAAAATAATACGCTCAAGCCTGAAGCGCTTGCAAAAACATGCCCAAGAAAACACCCAGATGCTTAGTTAAAGTGTGCATGGGACCCTACTGAGAGACACTGGCTGAACCATGCTCGGTCATATAGGGGAATACCAATTAAAGGAGACCCATAATATAAGAAAAAAACAGATTACAACTAAACATAAAAAGAAAAGGCATTGAGGGGAATTTATCAAGGCTAGAGCAGACAAAAAGGTGGACCAGTTACCCATTGCAACCAATCAGCTACTTTCTTTCATTTTCAAATTTTACCCGAGCAAAACTGAAAATAGAAGATGATTGGTTGCCATGGGCAACTGCTCTAGTTTTTGTCTGCTCCAGTTTTGATAAATTCCCATCATTGTGTTGTAATATTTTAAGCTATATCTGTAAAATATAAATCAAAGCAACTGTACTTTAATTCAGAATGGGAAAGCTTGACAGATTACCATCCTAATGTGTTTCAGAAAAATACAGCAAGTCCAGTTGCTTTGATTTATTTTTTACAGATATACTATGACCTAGATGAATGAAAACCTTCACAGACATAATTTAGGCTGGGTGTAAACTCTAAAATATCCAATGAACAAGTCGCTTGTCCCAGCCATTTATATGGCAGCATCGGTCTGGATGCAAAGCACTCAAAGCCCACACAGTCCATGTAATGACCTCTTCAGAGGCCAAAGTCAAGTAAAATTTGCCTTTTTGCATTGCCGCATCAGTGGATAAAAAAATGGTTAAATACTCTTGTTCGATTCTCATCCAGAAACTGGCATTTTCCTATCATCAGCATTTTTCGTTAGTCACCATTTCAACAGAGACAGATTGAATTAGTTTGATATTAAATTTAGTGGACAGGTCCTCTGTACCAAAGACCGGTGCTGACCCCTGTACTAACAATACAGCCAACAGAGGCATTCTAGAGCATAGGACACTAAAGTTTGCCAGTCAGTTAGATATTTTCCCGATACCTTTGACTAAAGCGGTAAATCTAAAAAAAAAATATTTATAGAGAAAATAAATATCAGCTTTAAAAATATATATATTTAAAGTGGCAATACGAGCTGAGAAAATCAGAAACGTGTTATCATAAGTAACCCGGGTGTGCTTACTGTTCAGTATTATTTTATGTCTCGGCAAGTTTAGAATATTCTAGCACTGGAAAAGGAGCAAGGTTTTTATACACTGCCTGGCCAAAAAAGATTCACCACCTGGATTTCAGGCAGTGTTATGATCTGGTCAAGTCTAGGTTCAACAACGTTATGTCCCCAAAAAATAGGAGGTCAGCTGCCTACCTGAATATACTGAATGACCAGATTTTTCCATCAATCATTTTCACACATAGATTGGGCACCACAGAGACCAGACCTTAACCCCATTGAGAATATTTAGGATGTGCTGGAGAAGACTTTACACAGTGGTCTTACTCTCCCATCATCATTACAAAAGCTGAGTGAAAAATTAATGTAACTCTGGATGGAAATAAGTATTGTGACATTGAATAAGCTTATTGAAACAATGTCATGGCAAATGTGTGCTTCAATCAAAGCTAAATGCAGGCCAACGAAAGATTAGAGTCTGACTTTTTTTTGGCCAGGCAGTGTATAAAACACACACAAAGCCCAAACACACATATACACATACATACACATTGCAAAAGAGAACTTACTGAAACAGCCGAGTCATTTAGCAGCCGTTTTAACATTGCATTAATAGTACGGCAAGCACACAACGTATAACACAATGGTGAATTGTTTTCAACTTAGAAGAAGCTCTCCAGTTACCGTGTGAAATTAAGTCACCAGCATGCACAAAGAAACTTCCATTATCTGTGATATTCACATGGCTGCATTTGGAATACAGCACCATACAAACAACTAACACAAAGTCGGCGCTTGAACAAGTTATTCTTCAGCACTCAGCAGAGGAAACTGCTTATAATTTGCAAAAATCAAGCTATTTCCATTCTACTAAATGTCCACCAATTAATGATTGTGTGCAGAGCGGCTGCTAAGACAAAAATGTGACTCTTAATACAAGAACAATGTGCATGTAAGAATCTTACCGTTATCACTTCCCGGAACTTTCATTTCATGTAAAATTAAATTGTTTGCACACGATAAGCGGAGTATGAAAAAAAGTTTTTACAAAAACACTTACCCGACTACAATTCCTGCACTCTATGGCTCTGGCATCTATGCATGTACAATGGAATTTAAAAATATCAGCTTGTTACGAATACAGTAACCTTCAACTTCGATGAAAGCCATGAAAAAAAAAAAACTTGGTTCTGCGAGCATGATCACAGCACAGCAATTTAATACACCTTATCATGTGGTCTGTTGCTATAGCAATTCCGACTCCAGCAGCTCCCCGTACAGGCAAATGACAAAGGGTCCCCCCTCCCCTTTTCTGTGGTGCAAGGTAATCTGTCGCCTTTTCCGAGCAGGCAAATCTACATCACCTTTCTCTCTGCTCTGCTTGAAGACTTTAGAGCTTACACTGGAACTAGAAGTCTGCATCACCACAACATTAAGATTTATACTGAGAAGGATAGAAGGGGTTAATAAACTATTAGAGTTATGTTTAGTTCGCACAACATTGTAATCAATTTCTGCCTTATGCATGGAAATCTATCAGAAACATCCATGTCACTCTGACTTTATGGGAGGGTTTAACAAAGGGAAATACGTCATTTTACCTTGTTACATTTTACGTGTACCAAATCAACAATGCCAATGCATGAGTTCTTCTGTTGCATCACCCAGGTCAAATCCCTTTAAAAGTGCTGTGAGAAAGTGCTACGTGAGACTTTCCGTTCATGTGCGACTGCATGCACCACAATCATAAAGCACTTGCGCCAATGTTCGAAGTTAAAAATTGTTCTAAAGTGCGCGCCATTAGAACAGTAGTGTAAATGCTGTGGAAATTATGGTGGACAGCGAGGAGCAACACAGTAGGAAAGAGAGGAGAGCCGATTGTGTATGGAGAGGCGTTTTTGCTTTAGATATTCTTTAACAGCAGGCTATTGATTAGAGCAATGGGTAGGTAAGTTGTGTAAACAGAAAAGACTTTCCCCATTAATTGTTATTCTGCATGTTTAATAAGACAATACAAAGCGTAGTGACAATGTGGTAACCTGCAGTGACCTGTTAGAGTTGCGACTATGGCCGCATTCACATTGGGACTTATGCTATGTTACAGGGATTTCTGCAGCAAGAACCTACGGATTCCTGTGGCAGGAATCCCTAGTGTCCCTGTTTAGATGTGGCCGATGTGCCCACTTAAGTTAATGACAGGGTGACAGCGGTGGCATCTGTCAGCAGCAGTCAACCGCGCATGTGCAGCTCAATGCAAGATTCATGCGCATGTGCTCAAGAGCTATGTCACCGAGGCCTGGACAATCAAGCAGCCGGAGAAGCAGAACCCTGAAGAAGACTGGGGCGAAGTTGGAAGCCGATGCCATAATGTGCCAATATGCTGTGCAAACTAATACATTATGACTAAAAGCTCCAGGGGGATTTTTTTTGTCTCCCTTTTCTTCCACTGTAA
Source organism: Nanorana parkeri (assembly GCF_000935625.1). Lineage (NCBI taxonomy): Eukaryota > Metazoa > Chordata > Amphibia > Anura > Dicroglossidae > Nanorana > Nanorana parkeri. The sequence continues at coordinate 891,820 of NW_017306885.1, forward strand.
GGTAAACTAAAAGGCTTGAGTTCTCTGGGCTGCCACAAATAACCTTTGTACACTGTACCGGCTTATTAAATGAGCCCACGAGTCACATACTCCATGTTCATAAATTTTATTAGACTGGAATAGAGGGGTCAAGTATCCACCTCAGCAGTTACGAAGGTCATACGATTCAAGTTGGAGACATGCAACTATATTTAACAATGTAGGTGTGTGTTATTTTTAGACCCTTATAGTGATCACCTGTCAGCATTGTTCTCTGACAATTGATAAGTAAATATTAGGGCTGGTAATGATTAAAATTTTCCTGTTCGATTAATCATTTTTTTTTTAATCGATTAATTTCGATGAATTATAACGCACATACAGTTAGCTGCAGGATGCTATACAGGTCCAAGGTGGTCCACCAGTCTGGGGAAGCCCCGTCCCTGAAGACCTCCTTGCCACAAGATGTTATGCCTGCCACAATGGCTTCTGTACCTTGCTTCATATCTCAAGCTGTGCGACTGTGGTAAGTGGGTTGCCTGTCTCCCCTCTTCTCCCCGTCCTTTCTTGGTGCCCAGTGTGTTGCTCCTAGTCCCCTGCTTGGGTAGCGTGGAACACTATAAACATTGTGTTGCAGCCACGAGCCGTTATTGGGAGTGCTGTTTTTTTTCTGAATTTGGAGCCACTCGGGGAAGGGGGGAGTGACGTCGATGTCCGTGACGTCACCGGATCTCCGACGGAAGACCTGGAAGCCGGCGGAGAGGTGAGTAACTTTGATCGATCAAAATAATTTTAATCGACGGATTAATCGTTAATGTCCGCACCCCTAGTAATTATTCCACAGAAATATCATACCCTTTCAAAGAAAAAGAGAAAGAAAAATCAAGAATGTATTATGCAAAGAGAGATACATAATTGAAACATGCATGAAACACTACAGATCGGATGTCTGTTACTCAAATACAGGTCAGGAATATTTTGTTGCCATTCATTTGAGTGGCACCCCAACACACCTCACGATACCACAATACCATGCGTTGTGGGGTGGTGCAGTAGAAAAAAGTAGTGCATGCACTGCATTTTAGCATATTGTGGCCGGGAGGCCCATTGGGGTGCATTTCAAATGAGTGACAATGCAACGCACCTGCTGAAATGTAACGCATTCTCGGTTTTTCCCATTGTAATATTACATCTCCCTGGCAGCCTGCTGCCTTCTAAAAGGTGGCCATACACTAGTAGATTATTGAAAGAACTTTTTTACAAAAGATCTTTAATTCGACTTTCTATTAGTTAATGGGTTCAAATCGATCACTGATTGACCATCATGATAAAATAAAACAAAAATAAAAAAACGGAGCAGGATGGACACATTTTCTAGAACGAAGAAAAGAAATTATCACAGTGAATGTGGTTTCCGTTCTGGAAACTCCATTCATTCCAAAATTGAATGTTAAAATAAAACAAAATTTTGTTCGACATTCGTTAAGTCTCTGATGGCATTATCAGGTGGTAAAGAAAGATCTTTAGTTAGTAAACAAGAGATCTAATGTATGGCCAGCCTAACACCTCTGTATGTACAATGTATGTTTAATTTTACACCGCAAAGAGAGCATCTCAAGCCAGTGTTGTATCATAACCCTGTGTACACAAAGCATTTGGGTGATATAGAGGCCTCTTCAGAGACAAAGGAAAGTAGGGCATACTGACCTATGTCCTGATATGTTCCGGTAAGGGGAAGGAAATGGAGTTCAGTAGGAGGCCACCGCATGAAATGATGGAAAATGAGCCCACCGTTGGCACAGAATTGTGTTCTGAGCTTTCTATCAAACTGGTATAAGATGGTATTCAGGAGTGTACCTTCTAATCTCTAAATATAAAAGTTATACAACGTGCTTAATGTTTGATATCAACTGTTTTGGGGACATCATGCAGTTCCATGTTGGGTTTTTGTTTGCATAAAAGAGAACCCATTGGGGCTATGTACAGTTACTGGTTTGTCATTGCCATTCAAATTGTTGTAAGCATTTCCTAGCTGGTATTTGAATTTTATTTTATACCAGGCTTACATGCGGAAATTGGATATTGACGTTTAAAAAAGGTATAAACAAAGCATTTCACAGGCTATTATATGTTGTGAAATGGCAAGCTGCAGAACCATCATTTTGTAAATGTGAAATATATGCTGTGGCTTTTTTCTGACACTCATTAGGACTGAAGAAGTGGCTTAAATAAGCAACAAAACATCTTCAACAATACAGAACAAGTCCAGTTGAATGTGACTTAACTACTATTAGCTATACGTGCCCTGAATAGATGTAAACCTTCACAGAGAAATATTTTTTGCTATCTTTATGATCCACTTTAGGTATGGGCTAGTATCTGCTGGTGGTGTGGGCGGTTCCTTGTATTTTTACAATGCAAGGCATTGTTTCTTTTTTTAACTTTATTGATGTTACACAGTAACATATCATTCACCTCTGTGCTCGGCACCTGTCCACTCTGTTGTAGTGTTAATGGATTACATAGAAAACAATAGTTTTTGATGTGCCTTTGTGAAGACCTGTGTTGCTCAGGTGCACAAAATACAGGTCTTTATACATAATGTGAACAAGCCCTTAGACTTTGTGCACCCTTTATTTTGATGTATCTGGAACGCAATACCTACAATTCCTACCCGACGTAGAGGGCCTGGTATGACTTTTAAGGGAAACCCCACACTTTTTTTTTCTTTGGACATTGGGGATCCCTCTAACATTCCAACCAGACCTTTAGGGCTGGTATGATTTGTGAAGGAGACCCCATGCTTTTTTTTCCTTCTTTTTGTTACAAAATCATTTTTCATTCTGCTTCACTACCTTTGATGTAGTGAACAGAATCATAGAACCGAATGAGGAGCCGACCGATCGGAGAAAAGGGGTGAACAGTAGGGAATGAATTGCCGAACATTCGCTTCAGCTGATCCAGATGTTACATCGCTTGAGGTGAACGGGCTCTTCCCTTCAGTTCGCCTGAGGCTGTCGGGCCGAGCTGAAGAGAGGTGAAGTGAGCCGAAGGCAGTCGATGTACGTCTAAAAAGAGACGTACATAGCTGCAGTGAATAGCCAGAGAGGCTTTAACTCACTTCGGTTTGCCTCCATCATTCAGCTTTGTGAATGTCCCCTACAGAGTGCTAGCAAAGGGCAACATTGGTGCAGAATTACAAGAAAGAGAGCAATAGCGTGTGGGAGTAAATGGTGACAGGGAGAGATTGTTCTGGGAAATATTAATAAAAAGAATTATGTTAAATTATTATAAACTTTGTTGCACACGTGACAAACAGTTGTTTTACTTGAGTCCTTCAGTCCATATACCATAGTTGCAAATGGGTTGCTGCTTCCAGGGAGTGATGCAGGGGCATTTTTTTAAGCCATTGCAACAAGCACAAAAAAACAACCTGGTCTGGTGACCTTCAGGTGTTGAGGTTTATTCTAGAACCAATGTTGGGGTACATCCTCAAAAGTTCATTCAGCCCTGGTTCCAATACATTTCTTAAAATAAAGACACCAGTAGACATTAGATGATAGTTGCCAGTTGTAGTAAAGACGGGGATCACCAGCACTCAGTCAAAAGCATTCAATTATTTTGCTTATTTATTGGAGATTCATTGAAGAAGCATGTCACAAGCATCAATTAGCTAACGTTCTGGGGCCACACAGGGTCCCTTCTTCAAAGCCTTGGAGAAGGGACCCTGCGTGGCCTCGAAACGTTGGCTAATCGATGCTTGTGACATGTTGCTTCAATAAAGAGGCAAAATAATTGATTGCTTTTGACTGAGTGCTCTACGTCTTTACTATTTTGGAAAACACAGCGCCATCCGTGTAATCACTACGAGCACCACGACCACTAACCAAGGTCCAATCACTGTAAGGAGTGCAGGTGACACATCATAACACTTATGTCTGGGCTGACCAGCAGGTTGTTGTAAGGGGTGAACAGTTGATTGAACAGCTTGGAAAACCTGTCCAGATTGCTCTTGTCCACATCTTGTGCACTGCATGATTAGCCATTGCTCTGCTCTGCTCTCCATAAAAATCACTTGTAAGCACAGCTAAACCCAGGGAAGAAACATACAATACAATTTTGGTGTTCTTGTAAACCTTTCCTGTTCTGCCACTGAACAGGACATACCTACTTCAATGTCAGCGCCATTACCTGAGCACTGTTCTTCTGTGTGAGCTATTTAACCAACATAGTTTTTTACCATTATTATAGTTTCCAGTGTCCACATAGATAGCATATTACACATTATTGTGAAATATACTTTTATCAGGAATCAATGATCTCTATGACACCTTCTGCATCATCTATACACATGCAAACATGTACGCTTAGATGATACACGTATGAGTAGATATGTACAAAAAAAAATTTATGTTTAAGAAAGAAAGCATATCATACATGCAGGGGTGGGTAAACGGGAGAGGGTGAGCAATAGCCCGCAGCTGGGCCTTAAATATTTAACAAAAAATTATTACATAGTTACATTATAATAATAATGTAAACCTCTTGCTGCACATGCTTGCGCACCTTTGGCAGTGTTCCAGTTACTGTTACTTTCCTGCACAGTTGGTCTTTATGTAAATGTGAAAAAAATAAATACTTTCAAGTGTTAACCTCATACATTTATTGAAATACAATACTTTTCACAATAGTGGTCCTTTAAGAAAGTGTTTGCAAATGACCCATTAGTAGTTACTGCTGACAGGGCTTTCACACCTCTCTGAATTTTTCCCGTACTTCATGTAGTGGTCTCAAATCTTAATATTAGCATGGAAATAGAGATTTTACACCGTGCTGCAATTCAGCATTATACTGAGAAGAGATGAGCAGTTAGCTCTTTTTTTCAGCCTTACATAGACACGTGTAGTCCATCACAAAGACATAAAAAACATTAGCAACTGGATTACCCTTCACTATCTTTACTGTTTGACACCATAGGAGGTGCCAGCAAGTGTCACATTCCTTTAAAGAACAGCCGAGATACTTTATAAATATCGAAACAAGTATAAGATAATGTTGTTATCATTAACACTCAAGCAGGTAATAACCTGGCTAGAGAAAATGAAAGAACTCTTGGCTGATACTTACACATGTTTCATTATATGCCCAGTTTGAATTTCCTAAATCAGCGACCTCTAAAACCAAACCTTTTTTTTAACGTTCTGATTAGAGTGGGGAAGCGTTAAAACCCATTTAAGGTTTTTATTGCTGTCTGTGCACCCACTCAGAAGATTCACCCCCTGTTGTTCCCCTGGTGACCATTTTTACTAGGATGGGAAGGAGCTGGGAAATCCCAGAAATTGTGGACAAAATAACAGTTGTTACAGGGGCAGCTATCCAAGATGGTATGTACCTTTTGAGAGATTTCCTTTCACTTCCTGATGTGTTTTTAGATAGAAGAGTAAGCAAAATATGCCTAATGATAGATTTTTTTCCATTCTCTACTCAATTGTAACCAATAAAAAAAAGTTTCAGCTTTGGATACTTTATACTTTAATTTTTATTAATGAGGTGATTAAAGATCCCCATTATAAAAATAACATAGCATTTTATGTGCAATTGTTTTTTACATTTCTGCATTAATTGGATTGATCCCAGTCCTGTAGTCTCAATACCACATTTCTGCATGCAGCATTATTGGCTTAATCCCCATCCTGCATTCTCAGGTGACAGGTGGACAAGAACCCATATTTCCACCCACTGGAAGCTGAGCATTTATCAACTCAGTGAAGGTAATACATGCTGGGATTTTCAGCAAAAAAAAAACAAAAAAAGCATGTATACACCTCTGTCTAACCTTACCCAGCATAAATGAAAGCCATCGTGGTTTTTGGCAGTGATTCTTTACAGCCAAGTTATAAACTAAAAGCAATTGCCAGACTTTTGTAGTGTGCACTTGAGCAAGTCTTCACGTAAATCACATAAAATATACGATAAATACTGAAGTCTGGTTGCATCCCCGGCAAGTAGGGCAGCTATATATAGAAATTGTGAAATCATCAGAATTAGTCTGTGTGCCAAGACTTTATTGCAAACCACAATAACATCCATAAAATCATCAGGGTTTTTTTTTCCTGGACACAAAGGAACAACAAAGTAATTAAAGAATATAAGTGTGCAAAAAATCCTGAGTGATTATATGAAGGTGTTGTAGTGTATAACAGATACTTTTGTGTATGTTTGCTAGGACATGCAAGTTTACTTGTTATCCGGTGGCCTCAGTAAAGAGTAAAGGCTTTTCAAACACTTCTATGGCAGCGGATGAATTCTTTCTGATCTGTCAGCAAAATCTGAGAGCAGTTATTACACAGACATATAATTACACATAATTCAAGTATGATGGAGCATTCTTAGATTGGTGGAGTTGGTATACTACATTGGGTATTGGATTTTAATTATCATGTAAACAATAGGCCCAGTTTACTAAAACGCTCAAGTCTTTTGCCATAACAATGCTATTCTTAGATATGTTACATAGTATTTGAGGTTGAATAAAGACATAAGTCCATCAAGTCCAACCTATTGTGTGTGTGTGTGTGTATAGGTCCATGAGTGTTCTCATTCTTAAGAGTACCTGTACCGTAATGTACAATACCCTTGTACATTACGGTCTTCCAGGAAGTCGTCCAAAAGCTTCTTGAATTATTCCAGACTATTCGCGTTAATCACTGCTTGAGGCAGCGAGTTCCAGACCCTAACTGCGCGAACTGAGAAGAACCCCTTCACCCCTTGTGTTTGAATTTTTTTTCTACCAGTTTTAGGTGGTGTCCTCTAGTCTTTGTTACGGAATTAATCTTAAAGAGTTTGTTGCTAATGTTGCTATGACTATTGAACATTTTGTACATGAAAATCATGTCCCCCTTAATCTCCTTACTTCCAACATAAACATGTTTAAATTTAGTAGCCTTGTCTCATAGTTCTGGTCCTCCATCCCCTTGATGAGTTTGGTCGCCCTCCGCTGGACTTTCTCTAGTTCAAGGACATCCTTTCTGTGTACCGGTGCCCAAAACTGCACCGCATACTCCAGGTGGGGCCGAACCATTGATGTGTAAAGTGGCAAAATTATAGACCTATCCCTGCAAAACATTCCCTTCTTGATGCAGGACAGGATTCTACTAGCTATGCTTACAGCAACCTGGCACTGTAATCTATTATACAGTTTATGGTCTACAATGACCCCCAAATCTTTCTCCTTTTTTCGACTTCCCTAGCGGCATACCCATAATTGTATAACCCATTTGCCTATTTTTGCTCCCAAAGTGCTTAACTTTGCATTTATCGACATTAAACCTCATCTGCCACATAGTAAGTATAACATGCTTACTATGTTATACTATGTTGGTCTGTTTCTATTACCCTCCCAATTTTGGTATTGTCAGCAAACACTGAGATATTGCCGTTTACTCCGTCCCCGATGTCGTTAATAAACAGGTTGAAAAGCATGGGTCCCAGCACAGAACCTTGAGGCACACCGCTAATGACACTAGCCCAGTCAGAAAGGGCACCATTTATTGATACTCTCTGTACCCGTTCCTTTAGCCAGTTCTCTATCCATGTACACACCCTTCCATCTATGCCCATAGCTCTCAGCTTGTATAGTAGGCGTTTGTGTGGTACCGTATCAAAAGCCTTTGAGAAATCCAGATATACCACATCCACAGACCTCCCTCCATCCAGATCTCTACTTACCCCCTCGTAAAAAACAATAACAATATCCTCAATTAACTCTGCATTATTAGTAATGATTAAGTCTAGGATGGCATTTTTCCTAGTTGGGGCCTCCACCATCTGGTCCATGAAATTGTCACGCAACATGTTCAGAAAGTGACCCGCCTTTGTTGAACTTGAGGTTCCATTTGCCCAATTTATGTCCGGGTAATTGAAGTCGCCCATCACGACTGCATTGCCCTCCCTCTCAGCTATTTCTATTTCAGACTGTAGATGAGCCTCCCCCTCCTCCCCTATATTTGGAGGTTTATAACAAATACCCACAATTAGTTT
>NW_017306885.1:900066-902494 GCF_000935625.1 Nanorana parkeri
GAATATCATAAGTTCAAGCTCTACTAATTTATTTGCCAGACTTCTAGCATTTGTGTACATACATTTAATTCCTGTCTTGTTATTGGACAAAGGTTTAAGTGATATTGGTATTCCGGTATTACTTATAGTATCTTCAGCTATAGGATTTACTATATTGACTGCTTTGGCACTGGTGACTCGAGTGAGCCCACTATTTGCCCCTTTATTACTTCCCTCTATTATATGTATTCATGTTAAGGTTTTCACTACTTAAATTTAATATTTTTATGCCCTCCCCCCCATTATCTAGTTTATCTCCACCGGTAGTATCTCCTTTTTTAGGACACTCCAGTTTCCTCCTATTTTGTCATTGGTGCCGATGTGCACCATGACAATGGGGTCGTGCCCAACCCCATCTAGTAATCTATCAATTCGTTCCGCAATGTGTCGAACTCGCGTCCCTGATAAGCAGCACACTGTTCGACACTCACGGTTACGATGACAGATTATCCTGTCAGTCCGCCTGATGATGGAGTCTCCAACCATCAGGATCTGCCTCTCCTGACCCTCCATCCTGCTCCCGTCCTCGCCGGAGCAGTCACTCCCCCTGCGGATAGAGTGTAATCGCTTTTTTTTTAGTTATGTATATTTTTCTTTCTCAGAAGTTTGAAAATTCTTAGGTATATTAGCTCATCATTGCAAGAGGCAGTTAGTGACAATGGAAATATTCAGTCTATAACCATTTAAAGTAACACTAATCTCAGGAGTTAAATCTTAACAATGCATTCAAGTAACTCAACGATTAACAAACATTTATCTTATTGTGTTGGACTATAATCTCATGTTTAGTTTACTAATTTGTATTGAGATTGTAGTCCATCATGGGAGTGAGCTTGGAGCGATGACTACTTTATAGCACACACACACAGGGACCAAGGGGAACAAAAGTAGCCACCCTCCAGAAGGAAGGACAGTGTCAGCACCAATTCAGAGATGATTTGAGGATCTACAGCTGAGTGATGCACAAATAAGATCCATTTTTGTTAATAGTTAAGGTACTTGAATGCATTTTTAAGATTTAACTTCTGAGTTTAGTGTTACTTTAAGTTAAACGTTCCTAAAATGTAACTGCAACCAAAATGGACCAGTCTGGGTAATGCAACACTTGTCTACTAAGAATAGTCATGTTTAATTATTATTTACCAACACCGATACCTATAACACAGCTATCTATATATGGTATTTTCTTTCCTCAGGAAATGTAATTAGGGTGTGTAGTCTCCCTAATTCTTAAACAAGATAAAAAATAATCACATGAAGCCAAACCAAATAACCTTTTCTAGAAATAATCATTTTTATGTCAGCCATGTGCTAGGTCCTTCATTTTCCAGAAGACTGTAGGGTCATGTGACCCACAGGCTCATCTTTACCTCTTCTCTGGTGATGTGTGGTGTTAAATGAGGCAGAGAGTTATTATGTTAGCACTAGGGTTGCACAGATACCAAGTCCAGTACTCGGTACAAGTACGAGTACATGTACCGATACTTTTGAGCTCCAAGACTACACTAGAGAAAAATTCAAAAATTAGGAGGCCGCTGTCATTTGTAAGGAGCACACGGAGCTCCTGGGATTTGTACATCTCTGTTTTAATGTACCATTTTGTTTTTATAAATATAAATAAAGGGATGCACAGATACCAGTTTTGCAAGTACGAGTACTGGTACTTGCCGAGTACTTACAAGTACGAGTACTGATACATTTTTGTTTATTGTCATGTGACAGTTTTTCTAAAACAATACAGACTAATGATTTCAGGACAGTGGTGGAGCACCAGAGGCCAGTCCCAGCTGCAACCCTGATAGTTCTCATGAAAATGCCAAGTATCGGCACTGGTACTTGAAAAGTATCTGTACATCCCTAGTTAGCACCTTAATCTGCATCACCGCACTATGAGTGCATAGCACCGTTATAAGGACCCTTAGCCTAAGGCTTATGACACATTGCAATTTTAGTATTTCTAGGGGCAGATAGTAATTACTGGGAGGTGCATATAGCCTGGAATCTGGCTTTAAACTATGGAAATAAAAGGTAACCAATGCAGCACACCATAATGGACAGTAGTGTGTTACCATGCATTGTGATGTGCTGCACCACATGTGCATCATATCTGCATTGCCCTAGTGTATTAAGGTGCCATTCAAAAAGGATTGTAAAGGAATGCATGTATTGTGGTAATAGGTGCATTACGGCAATGCAACTCACCTGCATTGTGTAAATTGTCTTAAAGAACAATTAAACCCTCGTGTTTTTTTGCATGTATCTACTGCTAGCGAGCAGTAGATATATGCAAAAACATTTTTAAAAAACGGTTCCCAAAAAAGGTTAAAAGGTTAAAACTTACCTGTGTCTCCGTTGCGTGCTCCCGTTGGAAGTACTGAAAATGTTCAGG
>NW_017306885.1:902505-941837 GCF_000935625.1 Nanorana parkeri
GCAGTAGAGATCTTCGGCGGGGAGAAGGGGAGGCACACAGAGGAGGTGAATGCATGCAGCCGTCAGCGTGCACGCGGACAGACTACGTGGGACACAAAAGACACAGCAGTCAGTGTTGGATCAGAGACCGGCACCAGTGCTGGTGGGAATTCTGAAAACTATTGGAAAGAAGATGGTGATCGGATCAAGAGGCATCATTGAAGGTAAGTCCTTACACCGGCATGGGGGGGAGAGTAAAAAAAAGAATTGACTTTAATTTCACTTTTAGCCTAAAGCTACACAGGAGATTAAACTCTGTTAATGGGAGATTAAGACTTGTCTCCCATCATCTCATTAGCGCAGGTAGTTTATCTTGTAATTAATTTTCTCTCAGAATTTGCTTAGTAAGGATACGTCTGACATACAGAGAAAAAGGAGAGGGAGATTCTACATATCTAAATGCATATTGAAAATGTGATGCAGCTACCATGACAAATGTTAAAATGACTTTACAATTAAATGTATTTCAAAACAATTTAATGGAATGTATTTCCTAATTTCCCAGACTTTTGCAGGACAGTCCTGAAATGGGCATGGCTCAGTACCATGGGCATTGCGCTGTAGAAATATGACTCCATCTGATGTGGAGTATACAGTATCATAGCTGCTTAACATAAGCCTAACAATGCAGAAGCAGGGGAGCCTTGAGATAGGCGATCCCTTTCTTGGAGAGTTTGTTACAACTTATACACCCTGTTTATGTATTGCCTGTTCACCTGATGTGTAGAGAGTGCTGTGAGTCTACACCTGGCAGGATGTACGGGTTACTGCTTTAGTGTAAACACCATTTACAAAATTACCATTTATTTTGAAATGTTATCCACAAAATGGAAATACCCACAGAGAGAGGCAGGTATGCTTATAGACAGATAATCCTAGAATATGGAATCCTCAACATAAAGGGAATACCATTCAAACATATATACAAAGCCCAAAGACATACAGTGCCACTCTGCCAAAAGATCATTGCAGTTAAACACGTTCCCATGTAATCCACACAACCCTAAAGTGTTATTTGGCTGCATTGAGTTTGCATTTTAGTAGATTAGGCTTTGTGTTATTTTGGACTACACAGTCATACTGGTGAAACACACCATATTCTCTCCATCATGTAATCCCAAGTGCCTCCTCTCCTGCCCAGACAAGATCTAAGAAGAGGAAAAATAAATAAAACTAAATCATTTAAACATACTTATAGCAACTTCTGTCAACAAGAGTATATAAATAATTGGAGCCATAATATGTCTTGAGGGAACTGCTATAGATGAATTATATACACCAATTAGAAAATAAACTTACACACAAAAAACAAACATGCAACAAGGGGCTTCCCTAACAGTTCATATATGTTTGATGTTCATCACAGCACAGAAGTTCAGTCCTGTTGAACTTCTGTTGAACATCATCCTACACTTATTGAGGAGCCTTTTATTGCACTAGTGAGGTCTTCCATATGATTGATGTAGGGCATATAGTTGGATGCAATTTTATCTCCTGCACCATGGGGCCAGGGCACCATGGTAAAGAGCACAAAGCGGTTTTAGAAAGGTTTTGTTCTACTAGGACCCATAATTTCAATTCCCTGTGCACTGGTCCAAAATATGAGATAGGTGTACTGCCTGATAGTATTAATAGATATCTGGGAAGAGACAAGCCCCCATAATCTTTAGGCCTCTGTAGCACCGCGTGTCGAATTTGGACAGGTTTTGAAGCAAAAATAAACTTTGAAATAAGTCATTTTATCTCTGTTAAAAAAATTTAGTAATAGTGATAGGGAGCGTCTGCAAAAAATACAACATTCTTATAGGAATATTCTGTTTAACTAGGTTACAACTACCCGTCCATGAAAACGCTATTTAAGACCACCCCTGTAAATCCAATTTTAATTTGTGTAAAAGAGGTGTGAAATTAGGTGAATACACTTGTGAAAGATTACAGGGCAACTGACTACCCACCCAGGCAAGATCCTAACTTTCATCTGGTGTGTGAAAACTCAACATGAAGAAGGATTTTGGGGAATAAAGACAGCTAAACTGAAAAAGGGAAGTTATGTAAACTTAGGCTAATTGCTTGGGATTCTAATACATGCTCCTGTCCAAAACTAGCAGGTTTACTAGTGTCTGCCTAAAATAAAAGTGTGAATGTGTGGACACTTGTACCATACAACTGCTACACAGGCATTAGAATGTATGCCTTAACTGGAAAAACTTTAAAGAAGACCCAGCAAAACCCTGTGTAAAAAAACATTTAAGGGGTGTGCCTTCCAAACGTGATTGTTTAGTCATAAATGGAACCTGGTGGACTCACTCAGCCTCTGATTTTTTGGGCTCATATCTTGGGTACTCTAATGGTCTCCATGCCATAGCTTCCAATGTTTTTTGTGTCTGCCTGAAAATTCGATGGGTTTCCGCAACTTTGCTGCATTATACATAATATAAATTACAAAATCATTATGGCCACAGCACGTATGAAGACCAAAGGGTTGAGGTCTAAACAATACACCCCCAACAGGTACAAGAAAACTTTGATTCTCTAACATCTACCAAAAAACTAAAATAAATAAATAGATGAATAAATGATATTTGCACAAGTTGACACTTTAAGAGTCCAATGTATTGCTGGGTCTTCAGAACAAGTATCCTTTAAAGCAGTGGTTCTCAACCCGTATAACCTCAGGACCCACATTTGTCCTTGGTCATTAAGTCGTGACCCAAGTTGCACTGCAATGGAATGCACGGCATTGCGGTACTGCGCATTCCGATGTGGGCAATAGAACTGTGGGTGGGAGGTGCATTTGGGGTGCCATTCAAATGAATGGCAATGCAATGCACTTCTCACACCAAAATGCGTGGTAGGTGCGATTGCAAAGTACAGTGCGTCAATCGCATGGGACTGTGTGATTAACGCACTGTACTAGTGTGAATTGGCCACGACCCACCAGTTGAGAACCAAGGCTTTAAAGTGACATTAAAGGCAAAAAAAAAATTCCCCTCACCCAAACGTTAATTAAAGCACTTACCTTAAATGATGTCTCTTAATCCGATCATCTTCTTCTTCCCTGTAGTTTTCAGCCTTCTCTCCAGCGCTGCGGGGAGTCTCCGATCCAGCTGACTCCTCTGTCCTTGATGGCACTTCCTGTCCCACGGTGTCTGCATGCGGGTGCACGCATCCATAGACTTACCTTGTGTCTCTCCTCGCGTCCTGGCCGAAAATGTGAATTGCGCATGCGCCTGCCCCAAGATGCTTTGCGACCGCCCAAGAATTTTCACATTTTCGGACGGGAGCGCAGGGAAGACACAGGTAAGTTTTGTTTTTTTCAAACTTTTTGCATATATCTACTGCTTGCTAGCAGTAGATATATGTAAAAAAAAAGCTGAGGGTTTAGAAACCCTTTACTTTCCTCCCTACCAGAGAAGAAGTAGCCAAAGTGAAGTACATTTCTAGGTGCAATTAGGGTAAATTATTGCCTATTTAAACACTTTTCATGTGATCTAGCCAAGCCTTTCAGGCTGATGTATAGCTATCAAAAGCTTCATGTCCAGTTACAATTGAGCTATAAATCACAGGAGCTGAGGGAAAAGAATATCATTAACCTTATGATCTTTTATCACCTCTCCCATAAATGAAACTGTATTGAAACATGTAATGCACATTATTAATAGGGCTTAACTTTAACTAAGGGAACACGATCAGGAGGTCTGGAGACTGGAGGGTAGAGCTGGAGCCAAAAGCAGCACTAGTAATCATGTGTGCAGGCCTGAGCCATATCTCAAGGAGGAAACAAACCTCTTCAGACACCAAAGGAAGTGATTTATCGGCAGGCTTCATGTGTATGTCATGCTCACTAACACTTCACTTGGTGAAGATGGAGAACTCTCCAGATGTTTTCCTTTGTAGTTAATATGGCTGCTCCTCCCTGACATGTTTTTCTTGTGATAATACAAGCCAGGCCTGCCATTCTTTAGTCTCATCAATGTACAGCAATTCTAACAGGCAATGTAATAATCATTTGACTACTTCACCTTTTCCTATAGCCTAATCACAAAGCAATGTATGTTGACCAGGGCAGTAGCAAGAAATGTAATGTGCGATAGAAAGAAATATAGATATTTGGATAAAATATAGATAAATTATAAATAGACAGAAGATTTAGACAGATAAAATGATGAGAGAGAGAGAGAGAGAGAGAGAGAGAGAGTTAAGTTAGATATAAATAGACGGACAGATGGATGATAGATAAAATGACGATGATAGATATTTTTGATGATGCAACTGCACCATATATAGTGTGTTCTACATGATGGCATGCTTTTAAAAAGGCTCCAGAGCAAAATTCTACTTTGCTATGTTTTTCTGACCTCCTAAAAGGTGGTGACTAAAAAGAGATTTTAAGTTAATTTTTATTGCAACAGCATCTGCAAACAGTATCTGGCACTGCAAAGTGATAATTACGTGTTCAGGCTTTGTGGATCGGAATCCAGACCCTGTGACAGTGGAAAAAGGTCCCAGCTACTGTAAGGAAGATGTTGCTGGGTACATTTTGCCTTCCTCTGGAAAATCCATAATCTATCCATGTGCAACATTATCTCTGGACAGCACCAGCATTCTGATTGTGTCAATGTGGCTGTTAAAGCTGAACTCCAGGCACAAAACAACTAATTTAAATAGATTTTTGAATAGTCACTAAGGAATGTAAATCCACTTTTGCGCGCCAAATTCCTTTAGAAATCCATATACAGTATAACCTTGTAAAAGTAGCACTGATATCATCACTTTGCTGCACATAATCTGTACAGAGAGCAAAGCTATGGGAGGGATCCAGCAGTTTCCACTTATGACAAGATGCCTGCAGAAAACTACAGGAGGGGGTGCATCCAAGACCAGTCCCGCCGCACAAGGAGAGAGAGCAGCTGCGACAGGTCTTTATTACAGGTATCTCCTGCACAAATTAAACGTTTCACATTGGATTACTGAACAGATCTGGAAGAAATGCACAAAGGACACCAAGATTCAAATAACAATACACTCGCCTATTTTATTTAAACAATATTGGCTTATCTTGAAGTTCAGCTTTAGGGCTAGTTCGCAGAAGCCTCAGTGCGTTCTGGCGCGATTGTGGCCGGAGCGCACTGGATCGCATTCCATCCCCACTTTGTTTTGGGGACGTAGCGGTGCATTAAACTCAGTGGTACTGCAGCCACACCCTCCGGCCGCAATGCGATCGGCTGCACAGGAACGTGTGGCGCATTAGTGCCTGCGCTCCGGTCCGGAGCACTCAGCAAAAATAGTGCACGCACAAGTGCGTTCCGGCCATAATTTGGCCGGAACGCACTGAGGCTGGTGTGAACTAGCCCTTAAAGGAGAACTATGGGGTTCTATCTTTTCTTTATTAATGCATTCCTTAGGCTAAATAAGTAAATTATGTAATTTACTCTAATTAGCCAAAATGCACAGTAAGGCTGTAAACCCTTATTTAAGGTGGTGGGCGGGTCTAAGCGCCGCAACGAGGAGACATCCCGACGTATCTGACGGGATCCTCCCCACTGATCTTCCTCACTGTGACTGACATGTCACTGGAGATCCCTGCAGATCGGATGCTTGCCAGTCTGCAGGGATCCCCAGTGACATCATTCACCATATATGGACTTGCCCATTTGTAGTAAATGCTGAAGAGAGAGAGAGGGCTCCTTCCCCTCCCCTCAGCGATCCCCAGTGAATTGAGGATGTCAGCGTCACACAGGGCAGGGAGAGAGAGAGAGAGAGGGGAAGGAGCCTTCTCTCTCTCTTCATCATTTACCACATATGGGCAAGCAGTGTCGGCTCTAGAGTTTGCGAGGCCTTAGGCAAAACTTAAACATGAGGCCCCACTTAGGCCCATAATGGAAAAAAACGCAAGCGATAAAAATAAAAGGTATGAAAAGTATATATTAGGACATTCTTTAAATCCTATGAACCATGAGTTCACAGTTTCTTGAATTTTGTCAGGTCAGGTGCAAGACTTTACCCAATCACAGCACAGTACACTGTGAGAGCCATGATTGGGCAAAGTAATGATGACTTTGCCCAATCATGGCTCACGCAGCCAAGTCCTGTCAGGTGGCGGACAAATGTAAACAGTTGGGTGGAGCTAACGGTTGTCTCATCGCTAGCTCCGCCCATTTGTTTATATTTTGCCGCCATCTGCCAGAATCCCATTCTGCGGCGGGAGTTGTCGTGAGCAGATGGGTCAGTGGGTGTCTGGTTCTTTTTTTGTTATTTTATACTTATTTTTTATTTTCATCAAGTCGCCCTGCTCGTGGACAACGCTGGACCCCATGATTGGCCCTAGGATTAGGTCAGTGGATCCATTTATTTTTTTTAAATAAAGAACTTGTCATAATCATGTCTTTTGGGTTTTTTTTCAATGAAAGGATTTTTTTCAAAAGTCTGGAGAATTAAAAAAAATATTGATTTAACCCTTTAGTGAATGGGTAGGGGTAGAAGTACCCCTTACACATTCACAAAGGGGGGGGGTGCATCTGGGTTTATTAAAGGAGTACCCTGATGTGAATAAGACCCCCCCAGCCAGCACCCCCTGCAACCAACGCCCCAGGGCTTGTGGGGAAGAAGCCCTTGTCCCCATCGGCACAGGGACAAGGTGCTTTTCCAGGGGCGACCAGGTCCCACTAGGGCTCTGTAGGGTCTCACCAGGGCCCTGTAGGGTCTCACCAGCCTGGTTAGACCCCAAAGAGCCTGGTGAGACCCCACGGAGCCTGGGGAGACCAGGGTTTGTAGGGTCTCACCAGCACCAGGGCTCTGCAGAGTCTCACCAGCACCAGGGCTCTGTAGGGCCTCACCAGGACTCTGTGGGGTCTCACCAGCCTGGTGAGACCCCACAGAGCCATGGTGAGACCCCTCAGAGCTCTGGTGAGACCCCTCAGAGCTTTGGTGAGACCCCACAGAGCCCTGGTGAGACCCCACAGAGCCCTGTAGGGTCTCACCAGCGCTTTGTAGGGTCTCACCAGGGCTCTGCAGATTCTCACCAGCACTAGGGCTCCGCAGTGCCTCACCAGGGCTATGTGGGTGTCTTACCAGCCTGGTTATACCCCACAGAGCACTGGTGAGACCCCTCAGAGCTCTGGTGAGATCCCACAGAGCCCTGGTGAGACTCCACAGAGCCCTGGTGAGACCAGGGCTCTGTAGGGTCTAACCAGCACCAGGGTTCTGTAGGAACTCACCAGGGCTGTGTGGGGTCTCACCAGGCTGGTCAGAGCCCTGTAGAGACCCCACAGAGCCCTGGTCAAACTATGGCAATGTAGGGTCTCACCAGCACCAGGTGAGACCCCTCAGAGCTCTGGGTAAAGCAGGGCTCTGTAGGGTTTCATCAGGGCTATGCGGGGTCTCACCAGGGCTATGGGGGGTCTCACCATGCCATTTAATACAGGTTTTGAGGGTTTTATCTGTGATGTGCTGCGACTTTAGAAAAAAGGAACGATGCTACTACAATCAAGGTAAGGGGTATTTTTATTTGCCCTTAAGTCATAGTTCTCCTTTAACCTAAACATTTCCCCTTTGCATGTGTTATTAGACTAAAAAGTAAATGCTCCGGACAAAAAAAGTACACTCCACCCCTAGCTGTCCCCTCCATTGCAGATAAGTCATATTGCACATTGCATCCCAAAAGCTGGGCAGGAGAAGACCAGGATAGATACAGTAAAAAGGAGAAATATAAGAACATCAATTTGATAAAAATATGTAATTAGTAGATCAAACGCTATACAGTATATCAAAAGGAGGCGTTCTGTAAATCTCCAAACACGGCCAAAAGACAGGAGTAAACAGCAGAGGGAACAAGTGTAGCCTGCAATTATTTTAAAGTTTAGCAACGCTGACTCACTGCTATATATGTTACATGAACAAGATATTCAGATGATGATAAATATTGGCATTTGCAGGCATGAACAATGTGTCATTGATTTCCTCACACAGCACGAAAAACTGGAACATACCCAAATGCCAACTCTGGCCTCCTCTCATGTACTCGCACTTCTCTTTTGCTGTATAGATTTAATAACATTGACTCCTTGTCAAAATCCCCGTTAACCATATTAGCCCTCACGCCTCTATCCCATATGAGCCGAAAAAATTATGACATGTCTACCATTACTTAAGCAATATCTTTGTTATTTAGTGCAACACTGTTATTTATTGTAGGATAAAATAAAAATATCCAAAAACATTTAAAAACCTCTACGTTTTCAATGGTGTAAACTAGCAGCATATGCAACCTGCAATGCCTTCTATTTATATTAGTTCAGCTTGCAGAGGAAAAGGACTGCAACCTCTGATGTCAATGTTGCTGATAGCTGATGTCAGATTAATCATATATTCCAAGCTCACCAGTTCTTTATCCAAGAATGGATCTCCTGTCTCAGCTGCTTCAGGACACTATGGAGAGCAGTTAAAGGCCAGAGAAAAATGCTGCATTTCTATCATCTGTCTTTACATCGGGAAAGGGAGATTGATTCCTCCAAGGAAGCTATTGCTCTCAGTACACAAACGGCTATATGCTCCATCCCTTAGTGGCTATGTTTCATGTTCCACCCATATTTAGGGTATAATATACAAAATGGTCACATTCCCCAACCCTTAACCCACCCACCACTTTCTTCTCCCTGCAGGTTTCTTCAGCCCCATAACTGGAGGAACAGTCTGCAGGAATCTGTGCATTGCACCCAGAAGCCACCATTAACAAAAGGTGGGCTATGCCTTTAAAAGAAAATTATGGGCAAACTTTTTTTATTGGCTATTCTTCTATTTCGGGTCACAGGAGTACCTTTTCTAAAGAAGCTCTGCCACGTTCAAAGAAGGATCCCAACAATATTGTGGAGATCCACCCGGCTGCCAGATTGACAGTAGACCTCACTTTTCAGTGCATGGCTGAGAGCAAAAGCCAGACCCATAAGCCCCGCCTCCCTTTCCCAGCTTGTCACTTCAGTGAGCACTGGAGTATCAAAGCGGCGTTCAGTGACCGACAATCACTGATCTCTGCTGCAAGCGTACTGAGAGCTCATCTGTCAGCTCTTGGTCTAAGAGTTGGCATGTGACAGTTGCAGTTTTACACAGTTGCTGCAGCATGGAGGCGAGTATGATTAAAACTGTTCTGCTTATGGCCAATTTTACACCGCTGTATCTTCTGAAGTGTATCAATGCATGTAGAAAAACCTCTGCTCTTTGTCTCTATTAAATGTAGGTCTAGCCCAACTCGTTAAAATGGTCATACTGCTGGCCAATTTTGCTTTATCATCAGACTCTTAATTCTTGTGGTAAAACAGTAAATACCTGCTTATACTTTTTGTCTCTAGTATATTTTGACCTATCATCCCAAATAAAACTGTTCTGCTACTGGCCATTTTTTTTACTGCTGTATCCTCTGCAATATTTTAATTCCTTTAGTAAACCCCCTGCTAGTGTTCTTTGTCTCTAGTAAATTTGGGTTTAGCCTTGCTTATTAAAATTGCCTTGCTGCTGGCCAATTTTACACTGCTGTGCCATCCACGTTCTCTTAATTCTTGTAGTAAAGCACCTGCTTGTACTCTTATTCCCCAGTATATTTCAGCCAGTTCTCCCTCAATAAAATGTCCTACTGCTGGCCAATTTTACACTGCTGTATCATCTGCAGTCTCTTAATTCATGATGAGAGTTTAATAAACATTGACTAGTAGCAGGACAGTTTTGCATCAGCGAGTAGAGGGACAGCCTCAGTGACTACTGGCCAAGTTCTATCCGCCGGTCAAAGCCAACCTATTACCACTTGATGAAAAGAAAAAAAAAAGCCTTTTTTTTCAAAATGCAAAGAATGAGATTGGGGTGCAGCTGCTTTATGCATGTAAGACAAGCTAACTGTAGAAGAAAAAAAAAATTAATCCCACAGTCAAATATGTGCTATTAACCTACAATGTCGATGAGATTGTCTATGAAAAGCATAATATTCCATAACACTACAGCTTTAAGGCGTCCCCCAAGCATGACATTAAAGCTCATTCCGCAGTATGCGGCTGTACCCCGCCACGCGCTCACCCAAACTGCACGTCCGCGAGGGTGCGGGTCTCCGTACTCGTACGCAGACAGGATGGATCTCCCATAGAGAAGCGTAGTCCCATAGAGAAGAACAGGCTGCTGCAACACGCAGCGATGGTCCTTCCAGGGAGCGGCCCAATACGGCCATGCATGCAGCACGGATCTGTACGGGCCGGCTGTTAAGTCATGTGAATGAGGCCTTAAGGATTGGTGTATCTTTCAAATTGCCTTTGACGCGCCATTTTTTTAAATTGGAATATGTCCCCAATTTCAGTGCCCAGGTGCCCATGCCAAGTCCAGAACTTACTAACAAGATTCCTCTCCCATAGCCTTCAATATCTCGATGTTCAGGTTTGAAGAACTTCAAACAGCAAATCGAAGCAGATTTGTTCATCTCTATATGTTATACAGCGATTCCTACCTGGCCTTGAGCAAGTTCATTATTGTTTAATTTCTGGAGGCACATACTGTAACCTGCAGCCCTTTCTCTATCAAGATGTGTGTGTGGCCTTCCATAGAAAGCCCATCATCGGCCTTTCACGACACAGGGCATCCATCCTTTCAACAATTAAAACATACTTTTAAGAATCACTTTTTAGCAACAAGACTTGCCATTGCAAGTACAGAAAAATAATACTAAACCTGATTCTACAAATGACCACAGGACGTGCCCATCACTTTTGCCAAGACAAAGAAATTTTACTACAAATGAAATTAATTAGAGATATCATGAGCGGCAAAGTTTTAAAAACAGTTGTTCTCTCTGCTTTCCCCAAAAAATGCAGCTTCTGAGTTTAGCTTACATTCCACAAGTAGTCTGAAGCGCGTATTTGCGTCACGGCTTTTCAGCTGTTCTCACTAGGGTTGGATAAACATCACACTTAACCAGTCAGTAACAACAATCTACCGATAATGACGGCATAACTGTTCTAATTTACAGCAAGCAGAAGGAATAACCAAATTATATTATTACTGTAACTGAATAAAAATCTTACACTGCTGAGCTTTCCATTGTTCTTGACAAAGCAGGATACCCATTAGAACGAACACAGCATGTTTAGTAATTAATGAACATTACTGTCACACAGAACTTCCAAGAGAGAGGTTAAACTAGTGCAGGCAGTACAGACATATGTTCATTAATGAAATCACCAATTTGAGAGCTGATTAAGGCAATCCGGCCATGTATGTGTTAACTCCCACAACACAAAAAGATCTTTCTATGAGGGCCACATAATATATATACTGTACAACCATACCTTCGTGGTGGTGAGCTGATCCGCAGGATCATTTTTGTGTGGACTTTATGATTCCATAAATGTGTATACCTGGGGTCAGCAACTTCTGCATGCCAGCTATGGTGAAACTACAAATCCCATAATGTTTCTGTTTCTGAAATTCCTGCCTGTTGTTGTCAGTCTTGTATTGCATTATGGGGCTTTTAGTACTACAACAGATGGAGAGTTGCCTACCCAAGGTGTATACAGTGTGCTTTCCCTTAGGGCCCATTCACACCACATCCAGATTACATCCAGACCAGACCGTTTCCTGACCTAAAATGCATCCCAATGTATCCCTATGCTATTTCTGCCCTCTGTTCCCACCAGCGCAGTCCGTTCCAGACCAGACCAGAAAAATACTGCTTGTCCTTTTTTGTCTGGTCTGGAATGCATCTGTAAGACCATTTTAAGCTAAAAAAAATTAATTTAAAATCCAATTGCGGCAATATCACGGCAAAAATGCAATGCACTATGTTCCAGATCTGGTCTGGAAAATGGTTTGGACCCAGCCTTAGGTCTGGAGGTAATCTGGATGTGGTGTGAATTGGCCCTCAAGGAATAATAACACTTTCCTAACTCTGTAGTTGGTGTGGTCACCTCACAACAAAGGAGCTCCACTGTTACCACACTACTGCATACATTTGTACACACAGTTGAAGCACATACATGAACATATTATTCTCCAGTTAATATATCTGTAAAAAAAATAAATCAAGGCAGCTGGACTTACTTTATTTGTCTTAAAGACGTTTCACTGGTCATCTGACCAGCTTTCTCATTTCAGAATTGAGAAAGCAGGTCGGATGACCAGTGAAACGTCTTTAAGAAAAATACAGCAAGTCCAGTTGCCTTGATTTATTTTTTTTACAGATATACCATGTGACCTGGATGAATGAGAACCTTCACAGACATCTAGTTAATATAGTTTAAAAAACGGGACTTCCAGCTGTTGCTCAGTTTACAAAAATGGTATTTCCCAACAGTTTTAAAGCACAGAGGTTACCACAACTCCCCCTGCTAAAAGAGTATAGCCAGCAAAAACTGGAAAATGAACAGTTAACCCTTGCAGTGCGGGGGTAGCCCCACTGCAAGGGTTAATCAAATTTCTGCCCGGAGTTCGTTCTTAAACATAATAAAATAAAAACTTGCACCTAGTAACAAAATTAGCAAGGGTATTATTTGCGACTTTTGCACGAATGCTGATAAATCCACACAGAGAATTTTTTAAAACGAGGACCTTAAATGTTTCAAGCAAAGAAATGTTTACATTGGATAGTGACCACTTTCTCTGCCAGGTCTCTAGAATGTAGGTGACATGATCAGTGATGTCACACCACATCGCCAGTAATGTTCTATATTCATACCGAAGCTATGAGCCAAGGCTATCATGTTTTGTATGCTATATCCGACCTCCCCGTGGTTTCAGTAAGTGTTTATATTTCACAAACGGAATACATTTTAGTTTTTTAGATACCTAAAACATGCCAACAAAGAAATGTATTATTAATCAGAAGATGGACTTCATCAATTGTGTTAAGGAAACAATTTAATTATTTTACTTACTTATTAACAAATATATTATTCCAAAATATTTTCTCTTTACATTAGAAAATGAGAAACACATGCTAGATAGTGATAGATATCTTATAAGACACCTCATTTCCCTTTTTTATTGGCTACTTCTAGATTAAGACAATATAGACCCAGGCTAGGCAAACAAATGGAAAACTGCATTTAAATCTGACCTATACTGAAATGTTCATTCAAAGTTATGTGAACAGTCTTGTTGTTAGCTTACCTTTTTATGGAGAACATGCTGCTCAAGGTTCCGTCAAGTGTTGCCCAGGTAACCATAAGTTCGGGTGTTAGTCTCCGTTAGCACCTTTGCATTTGGCTTTGACGCATGTTCAAAACATGCATTGCACTTGTTAATGGCACCCTAAACACAGGCAGGAGAACACGTGTTTTTCCCACTCGTGGACACGCCTTAAATGCACACAAACGCCCGAGAAAGGAGTGTGGGAAGCTTGCAGTTGAAAATGCTGCATGAGCTTCTTTGCCGCGTTTGTCACTCGTCAGCCCATTGAAGTGAATGGGCAATGCAGCACAAAACGCATGCGAATGTGACGTGCATTTCCGGTACGCCGAGGTGAATGGGGCCTTAGGCATCAAGAGTTCTGCTTAAGGGAAGAACCAGCCAATCTAAACTCTAAGAGCCCATTCACACTAGTCTATCCGCTGTGACAGCTCTGGCAGTGTACATTGTATTGCACACTACTGTAGCTGTCATTGTGTACATTTGTTTTTAAACTTTATGTGGAGTGTACACTCCGTTCAGATATCAGCGCGGTCTACTGTGCTGCCGTGCAGCGTCCTGTGGTAGGAATCAAACACAATGTGATTAAATGCAGCATGTTTGCATTTTATCGCAATGCAGCTCCCCTGTCCATCACACCTGAGTTGTGGTGTTAATGGGACACATAGAAAACAATTGTCTTCTATGTGTCCTAGCAGTGACCTATATTGATCTGGTGCGATACAATGCAGTTCACTGATAGGTGTGGGAACAGGCCCTCAAACGTTCCTATAGTAGAGATCACATGAAGAAATGCTTAGTTGTACACATAGCTGTATGGCAAAGCAGGGAACCAGGTGCAGCATTCTTCAGGAAAGATAAGTACTGTTTTGCATTAAC
Source organism: Nanorana parkeri (assembly GCF_000935625.1). Lineage (NCBI taxonomy): Eukaryota > Metazoa > Chordata > Amphibia > Anura > Dicroglossidae > Nanorana > Nanorana parkeri. The sequence continues at coordinate 916,579 of NW_017306885.1, forward strand.
AAAAAACGCAGCTCTAAAGGGAGATTCTATGAATAATGGATAAAAACACAAGATCCAATGGTTGGATGCCTTTACAGCAACTACTCCCAGAAATGATTTTTATAAACCTATATTAAACTTGTATTATTTATACCAAGCAAATACAATGGAAAATGATGGCATTGGTATTTAATGGGCTATGCACAATGCAGTACTCAAGACGTTTTAATGAATATTTAACCACTTAAACTGAATTACACAAAGTCTGTTTGCCTACACATTTTATGCAATTCATTTTAACAGCCACAGAGGTCATAATAACAGGTTTGCCAAATACAAAAACAATATTTACAGCCTACTATTATGTCTGTAAGGAGAGGTGTATTTTAAGTGGCTATTAACAAACGTAAAGTACCACTGTCATGAGAGAAGTATTTGGGCAGCCATGGCATTGTGGCAAACTAGCATTTTCAGAAGGTCAGGCACCAAGCAGTTTGGAAAAATTGTCAGATTATCTCACCTATATACTTGTTTTAGAGTCAGCGAAGGCATTAAAGCAAAAGCATCAAAACCAGAGAACTAACATTTGCAAACGAGAGGTCAGCAATGGCAACCTACATAATTCTCTCATGAGAGCTGTACTTTAAATACAATCAGTGTTACGTTTCCTTAGAACAGACTTGCCTTTGTATGGAGCGTTTTGACAAATCCATCGACTGCACAGTTACTCCAAGGCAATCAATCAGTTTACAGCCACCATTTTCTCTTGCGAGCTTGACAATAAAAGACTAGATCTGATTTAGTGCTAGGAACAATACCAGACAGTTCTCATTTTAGACGTGGCTAATTTAGGAAGGCGGAACAATGGTCAATGGCTTTGTACAAACTATGGTAATCCCCAACAACCAATTAGATTTAACCTTTCTTCGATTTGGCCACAGTAAACATGTCCATATTAAATACGTGGACTGTACTACAGATGGAAAGGGAATCCCTGTTTAAATCCCTTCCAAACTATTTTTTTTTTTACAAACTCTTAAAGTAGCAAAGCAAAATCAGCCAAACAAATATCTCCGGTATCAAAATTCCATCAGCAGTTATTTTACATTGCCATAGCGAATAGGATAACAGTGCAGAATGTACCTTTTTACAGGAGTCTGAAGCCAGCAGTGAAATATTTCCCTTGAACCAGCGACAGTGAAGAATTCAGGAATGTAGCATTCTGATGCCAGTCAGATTCACAATGCACCGCTCAGTACTGGCAGCAAAGGGATTAGCATACTGAAAGGACATCTGACCCATCACTAATAAGAAAGGCATCGCTGTGCTCAGACATCTGCCAAGCATGTATGAACACATGCTTCGGAATGGAAGAACAATTCATTGTATGCTGAACAGAGTAGACCTGCATCCCCGTGGCCGGCCAGGAAATATTACTTTTAAAGAAATGAGAAATGACAGGCTGTGTCACGCTATTGTGATTGAAGAAAATGTTACCAGTGAAAGATGATAAAGCGTATTGTTCTGCTTCAGCTGTCACTGTATGTAACTTAGACTGATATAGGCAATTACCTAATCGCGCCTAACCGGTCAGCTCTGCTATAACATGCTTATGTGCTACAGTACAAGGATGCAGCAGTTGGAGGCGAAACTACGGCATTTATTGGGGCATTCTGCATGCTTACTAAATAGATTTTCTGACCAGCAGGATGCGTGCTCGGCTGTAAAATCTCATAAGCCTTCCTAACCTACTGTATTCTGTCTCACATAAAGCTTTGGTGACTTTCAAGGAAGCCACGTAAGGTTTATTTACACTGCACGGCCAAAAAAAAAAAAGTCACCACCTGGATTTCGGGCAGTGTTATAATCTGGTGTTGCTTCAGTTGGTCAGGTCCAGGTTCAGCAATGTTATGTGTCCAAAAAATGAGGTCAGCTGCCTACCTGAATATACTGAATGACCAGAATTTATGTCAATAGACTTTCTTCCCTTATGGCACGGGTATATTGCAGGACGACAATGCCAGGATCCATCGGGCTCAGCTTGTGAAAGGGAGCATGAGACATCATTTTTACACAAAAGTTGCCCACCACAGAGTCAAGAGTCCAGACCATTGAGAATCTTTGGGATGTGCTGGAGAAGACTTTTCAGTGGTCTGATTCTTCCATCATCACTACAAGATCTTGGTGAATAATGAATGCAACTCTGGACAGAAACAAATGTTGTGACATTGTGCGATGACACGGCAAATGCATGCCGTAATTAAAGCTAAAGGAATATTAGAGTGTGTGACTTTTTTTTGGCCAGTGTATTTATTTTAAGACCACCAATAAGGTTTATAAGCAGCTATTTATCTATTTATGAAATGACCTAGAAATGAATGTCACAACGTTATGCCTGATTTCACCTGCTGCTTGCTTTACACAGCATTAAATATTATTTATCCAACTCACAATGGTGAAAATGGATTGTTGAGTCATTTTTGACAACTTAATTTATTTGATTTTATACCAATACAAGCTCAAGCTGTGCCCCTATAGTACCCGTGAAATGAAAAACTGCCTGCAAAGACTGACCTAAAGAATACCTGAAAAGTTATAAAATCCAGCCAATTAGCACAGCAAGGAAGGTGGGAGCTGGAGAGGCTTGAGGTGTAGGTGGCTCTGTTATACGAAGCTTTGTAGCTGAAAGCATGAATGTGACTCACACATCTACTTAAAGTGCATGTAACCTCAACCTTTAAAATCTCAGACTCTTTAACGAGTCAAAGCCATTTCAAAAATAGCTTTCAGCCTTTTAAAAGCTACAGCTTTCCTTAAAGGAGAACTATGAGGTGAGTGTTTTTCACTCACCTCATAGTTCTAGCCGACCTGTGACAATGAGACTGTCACAGGTCGGCTCAGTAGATCGGGAGGTGAGCGAACACATACCGGCGTTCGCTCACCTCTCGATCCTGTCACGGCTCTCTGCCGTGACAGGGGAGGGGCTGGATTCCCCCCGCTCCGATCCGCCAGCGCCAACTGGCGGAACGGACGGGGGGAGGGTACAGCTGGCTCTGCCTCTAGATAGGCAGAGCCAGCTGTCAGTCCTGCAGCTGGGCGGATCCCGGCATAATTGTTGGGATCCGCTTCAGGTGCGGCGTCTCAGTATACCGCGAGCTACAGCTCGCGGTATACTGAGCCTAGGGTGACGGGAGGATGCTAGTTTGTGTCGTCCCGTTACCCTAAGGAGAACCAGGGGGAAAAGACTTAACCCCATAGTTCTCCTTTAATAACTTATTGTTAAGGTTGAAATAATATACCAATAAAGAAGACGGTAAATACTTACCCCTCCAGCTGCCTGCACCACTTAACGCCAATGTGATAAGAAGGAATTGTCCCCCGAAGTCTGTGCAGAAACTGACATTTTCACATGTGTTGATCTAATTCCCTGGTGCCCAAATTGTGGTCCTTTAACCCTTGCAAACAGTGGTCTGTGTTTTCCTTACTTAGGTGCTTACTCTAGACAGTAATATCAGAGTTTTTATTTAACTACTACTAACCAGCCTATTTAGGTTGGTTTATATATTTTATACTATTTTCCTTTTTCTTTGCTATCCATCCCTTTTCTCTTAATATATTTTTCTTCTTTTATAAAGGATCTTGCTGAGAAAAATATCCATTTTTAAGGGGGATTTGAGGAACACAAATATGGATTTAACAGTAATAACAGTGATTTCTAGCAGTCTTATGTAATGTGTCTCCAGTCTATGACTGTAGAATTCCAGCAGTCTATGACTGCCTCCTGAAGCATTACGGCAGTCTCCAACAACCTTTACAGCATGAGTGCACTCCCTTGCCATCTCTGTAGTATATAGTACGCCCATAGTCTTTAACCATCTCCTTGTACATCCATAGTCTTCTGGCTCTCTGTAGCATTATATTCCATGAATATTATGTGCAGCCCCCTGGTGATGTCTGGGGCTGCACTTTAAGCCTCCGTGTCAATTAAGTTGACCACCACTGATCAAATGTGTCCCCTGCTGCGTCAGGTGGCTCTTCCCACCAACCTCTATGTCACTACAGGACACAAAAGGGATGCTTGAGGCCGGCAATAGCAATTAGGTAATTATCTTCGTTACAGCTATATGTCTAATTAATCTTCATTTTTTTGAGACAGAGTTGCTCTAAATTACCGCCTGTGATCCTCCCAAAAAGGACTTTGTTTAGGCACTTCACTGTCTATTATATGGTGGCAATCCTCTGTCCCTGTCACACAGCTGCTCTCCTGCATCGTTACCCTGTCACATGGGTTTGCAATAAAGACTTTAAAGCAGAATTTGTCTTAAACCCCCCCCCCCCCCCCCCCCCCCCCCCCCACACTGCAAGGGTGTGTCTCGTTTCTAGCTGCTAAAAAAAAAAAGAAATAGTATCCTCCTCTGCTGCAGTGATGGTGTGTCCCTCGGTGTCCTCATATCCTATGCACTGAACCGAACATGATGACTCAAGGATTCTTAGACCACTGCTGTGGAGAGGGAAAGAGGCATCAGGAACCGGTCTGGAAGCAGACTGGCTCTGGGGGTCGGGTGAGTATAACTTTTTTTAGCACCTAGACACAAAGGAGCTCTTAACCCTTGCAGTGTGGGGGTAGCCCTACTGCAAGGGCTAAGAACTATTTTGCATCTGTGCTGATGTCCTGATGCTCATTGTGTAGGAATGTTCTGCACCCTGATTAATAAACACCAATGTCACCTAAGTGCATGCATTTAGCCAGGAAGTGGCAGCAAAGAGCTTGTAAGAGATCAGCAGCACTGAGATCCAAAAAAAAGATGAAAACAGTATTCACTAAAATTTAAAAATGTTTTAAAAAAAGGAGGCATACAATGTACTTCATTCCAAACAGAAAGTAATCTTGGTGGGGATATCTATAAACAAGTAAGATATTTTAAAATGTCTTATGCATTATGAAATTAAATATGTAAAATAACAGAAAATTTTACCTGTCATATTTACATAGAAAATAGCTTATTTCAATGTTAGTAAAATAACTCCCGCAGTTAATAAAGGACGCCATTACTTGCATGTGTTACCCTCTTTGAAATCCCCTCATACTAATAAAAATAAATATATAGGAATTTCAGCCTTACAAGTCACTACACATTTTTTTGGAGACACTGAGGGCACCTACTGTTTAGGTACAGCCACCTGTTACATGGTTGTGAGCATCCAACATTAGTGCTGACAGCTTGCACAAGTGAAAGCCCTTGGGGTGGTTACTTTGTACAAGTCATATGGGAAACACTGATAGACTGACTACTGATGCTGAATGACAGCCTGTTAAAGACACATATAGGGCAACTCAAAGCAAATTGTACACAAACCCAAAAACAATATGTCATACTGTATATTGCAGCTTACCAAGGCCATAGATTCACAGGCTGCATTAGTTTTCTTATGCAGGCTTTCCCCCCTTTATTTTCACCTGGTAGCCGTGTGAATAATACACTTCCTGTTCTCTGCTGTATCATGGTTATCACCCAGGCTGGACTTCAAATATGTCTTCCTATGTTCATCTCCATTACATGGGGGGCTATGGGATTCAAAGTTTACAGAACAAACATAAGATTGTTTTGTTTCTGTTCAGCTCACAGGAAGTGACAAGGAATTTCTAAATGTGCTGAAAATGTTCAGCCACCACATCTAAGGACAGCAAAGCTGCAATGTATTATATTTTTGTTCTTGGGTTTAGTTATCCTTTAATACCAAACATACACAGCATAGCCTTGACCTGAAGTGCAAAAATATATTAGGCCCACATCAGCAAAAGGGTTAAGCTGCTGCTATAAGAAACCTGCAATGTTGGTGGTCACTGAAGAACAATGTTGAGAAGTCCTGCCCTAGCATGACTTGTGCTGTGCAGGAATCCAAAAATCGAACACAACAACAGGTGGACCCTTCTTGTGCTAGCAGTCATACGGCAATATGGTGGTAACTTGTCATATTCCATCTTCTCATCAAGGTTATATCACAAACACTTGCTTACAGCGACACTAAACTTAGGAGTAAAATCTTAAACGCGCATTCAAGTACCATATCTATTAACAAAAATGTAGCTTATTTGTGTATCAATCAGCTGTAGATCCTCAAATCATCTCTGAATTGGCACTGACACTGTCCTTCCTTCTGGAGGGTGGCTACTTTTGTTCCTCATGGTCCTTGTGCGTGTTGTAAAGTAGTCACCGTTTCAAGTTCACTCCTGTGATGGACTACAATCTCAATACAAATTAGTAAACTAAACCTGAGATTGTAGTCCATTATGCAAGCAAGCTTGGAGCGGTGGCTACTTTACAACACACACAGGAAACATAGGGAACAAAAGTAGCCACTCTCCAGAAGGAAGGACAGTGTCAGCACCAATTCAGAGACAATTTGAGGATCTACAGGTGAGTTATATACTGTACATAAAAAATGTACCTCATTTGTGTAGGTATGTATAGGCAATACATGTGTATGTGTGTATATATATATATATATATATACGTAAAAAAACAAAAACGTAGTATTGCAGTGTGCAATGATACCTTTCTCAATACATACTGTACACAGATACATCTATATATTTTTAAGATTTAATTCCTGAGTTTGTGTCACTTTTGGATTATTAGGAATCCTAGAATTGCAACCTTATCATAAAAAATGACCAGTACATAAAAAGCAGGAAAGAAACATACACACTTCTAATCCAAGGCTGGACAAATCCCAGGAGTCAGGTCGCCAGCAATGTTCTCAAACATTACAGCCAGCACCTAACTTTGGAGGTTTTCTCTAGTTGTTGTTAATGGAACTGGCACCTAAAAAAAAAATCCTGCTGGCTTCTGGATTGGACAGACTGGCTCCTGAATTCTATATTAATTTGTCTCCCCCGGTATAGTTAAAGGTGTAGCACCAGTGCCAAATTAATCAAGCATGAAATGTAATGAACTCAAAAACAGGAAATCCATAACATGTTTTCATAAGATCAATACAGTCAAATACATTGCAAAGGGTAATGATAACATGTAGACTGCAGGAACCTAAGGCAACCAATCAGAATTCAGAGCACTGTAGTGAGATACAGTAACAAATTATTCAAATAAATACTTTTGGGATAACAGATTTACTATTGTAAAAAAAAAAGTGCTAAAAGGAGTATTCCAATGTAACAACCACACAATAAATACTTCTGATACAACTGTAAATACAGTCTTTACTGCAGATGCAGACCCCATGACTTCACATTGGCATGATTAAGTATAAGGAGTAAAGAAATATAAATATATTAAAGGAAACATCTAACTCATAACACAAAATACTCCAAAGTTGTATTTCTATACTAAACAGACACCATGCACCTGCTTTGCCTATATGTCCCCTACTGTTTACAGCTGTGGCACACAAATGGTCAACACATGACCCCATGTCGAAACTGGTTTCACTCTCACTTCCTCAGTACGTACCACCTTCACTCTCTGAACTACACCCCAACCATAAACAATGAATTGGTAACTTACCCCATAGTTTGCACCATGACAAAAGAACAGCGTCTGCCCTTTTAGTAATTTCCACAATCATACAAAAGAGAATGCAATCTGGAACTAACGCGGCGGAGATCTCCACGACAGGAAGAAATAATACAAACTGTCAGAATAGTAACAGAACCAAAAAGCAGCCGGATCGCCAACACCGAGCGGCGGGGGAACATTGGATTCTGACTTAGATTTTGGCTTGGGATGCTGAATATTCTGTGTCTATCTTTAACTTGCAAGTGATTTGGTTTCACATACCAGTGTAGTTCTGAAGACAGATGCCTTTGCAGAGTCCACCAATCACAAAGCTGCAATGTGCATTCCCCTCTCCTCCCTCCCCCACTTTGCCCTGTCTTCTCTAGGATATCTAGCAAAATAATCGTTCAGCTGTCTCCAGCCTATCTTAGGAGGATGAAAGAGGAGCTTTCCTGGATTGTCAGAGGTAGACCTGCAAAAAGAAAAACACAATTTTTCTGTTCGGCTCTGGGCTACAATATACTTACAGAGCAAAGGATTGCTGCTGATTCCTATGGACGTCTGGTTACCAAGCATGAACAGTGGTCTCTGTCTGTAATGCCATAAAGTTCCAGTGAAACTAAGCAATGGAAGAAAGGAATGCCAGTGAACCATAGTGCGGCTTTGTGTGCATGATTTATTAGTGTTAACAATTTTCACTTTAAAGTGTATCTAAACCCAAAATCAGAAATGTAATATATTCAACCTTACCAATCCTTAAATGTGATGGCTGCATTCGTTCTCTTGTTTTAGGCTTCTTTTAATTTACTTTCACCTGGTGATCAGGCCACTAAGTTTGTTATTTTTCAACTTCCTTCAGACCAAGCTGTCCAGAAGGTTGAGACAAACTATATGACACTGGTAAGAGTGTTAATCACAGCGATGATTAATCACTGGTAATCACAGCGCCACCTGTCTCAGCGGCCGCGTGCTCCATAAGGCGCACCGGACCTGCGTCCTATGGTCCAGTGCGTTTTGTGGAACGCAAAATACGGTACCTGCAAGCTAGTCCCTGCTCAAAGACGCGTGTGTACATATGCATTGAATCCTATGCTAAAAGTTCCAAGCAAACACGATTTGGCAAATAGACATGCGCTAGGGAACGTTTACAAGCAATAGCATACGTTAGTGCACGCTCGTTATCGAGCACGCTTTATCTATTTAAACAAACAGAAGCCATGATAAAGTTACTGAGTAATCGTCAGCTTGTCCCTGTGTTCTGTTCCTGCATTCCTGATGATCTGTGTTTGAACCTGGCTTGTGACTATTGACTCCCTCCTACCGACTTGGTACCGCTACTCTGTTTCCTGTATATGATCCTAGCTTACAATTCTTGACCTTGTTCCTGATCTGCAAACCGACACTTCAAGATTCTGCTTTCTGTGTATAACCCTGACTTTGAATCGGACTTAGCTCCTGGCGAGTCCCATGATGCCACTGGATTAGCTCCACCCATTTGTTTACATTTGGGCAGGAGCTGTCAAATGTATCATTTAGTGGCAGGATTTCGTCAGGAGCGAACAGGTGTGTGGGCATCGGGACTTTTTATTTAGATGAGTCTGCAGGCGTCCTTCATCGTGGTTGACTCTGGATTACATCGCTGGACAACGTGATTGACCATGGATTACATCATTGGACGATTTATTTTTTACGATAAAGGAATTGTCAAAAACTGTGTTCGTGCTTTTTGATTAAAAAAGGGTTACATTATTTTTTCTAAGGTGTTGTGTGTTTATTTACATTTTACTTAACGCTTACTCACAAGGGGGGCGGCACCTGGGTGCCCACTTTATGAAAGGTACCCAGATGCAGATAAGCCCCCCTTCCCACAGACCCCCATAACCACCGGGCCAGGGTTGTGGGAGAGAGGCCCTTGTCCTCATCGGCATGGGACCCTGTGGAAAAGCACCCTCTCAATGTCGAGGGCATGTGACCTGGTATGGTGTAGGGAGGGGGGTGCTCACTCGCGCCCCCCCCCTTTCCTGCCAGGCCAGAGGTTGGGAATTTTAGGGGGGCCCCATGTTTTTTTTTTCCCCTTTTTTGGGGCATTGGGGTCCACTATAAGTTTCCCATCAGACCTAAAGAGTCTGTATGGCTTTTGGGAGGAACCCCACACATTTGTTTTTAACATGGACAGGTCCCCCCAATATTCCTACCAGACCTCTGGTATGAATTGGGAGGGGAACCCCATGCCAATTTTTTTTTAAATTAAATTTTAACAACTAGCGGGGAGTCGGTCTGCTTCAGTGGACTATTCTCCCCGTTTTGGCTGTCCCGAGCCGAAACATATGCGTTCGGCTCAGCTGTGTGCTTTGGCAGGTGTCCAGGCTATTGCAAATAGTGCATACAGCAGGCCTTCAGTTCAGTTGAACCGAAAGCTTCCTGCAACCAAAAGCGAGCCGAAGGGTTACCAGAGCGTTTGGCTACATCCTTGGACTGGACCTTGGACTGCAGTAGAGGTGGAAGGGTCCAGTCTAAGAGCTGGCTAACTTTTTTTAACCTAAACAAAAATGAGCAGTTAACCCTTAAATTGAGGGGGTAGCCCCACTGCAAGAGTTAATACAATTTGTGAGTTCTGCTTTAAGGATTTTAAGCTGCAATATATTAAATTTTTGTTTTTGGGTTTAGACATGCTTTAAGCATGAATCATTTTAACACAATAAATAAGCAGTGTTGGGTTTAATGCCTTAAAATTATTTTATTAACGTATAATCACCAAGTACTCGTCTGAAATACATGTCTTACCTGCCAAAAAGTCTGCCTGACTCCACTATAGTCAAGGCTGTGATGGGATTATGAGGGAGCAGCTGCTCAATGATAAGGTTACTTCTGAGTCCTCTCCTCCAGTCAGCAGTCTTAGTGCTACCTCATAGAACTGCCCCTTCCTTTCACAGTTTGAATCTGATATACAGGAGTAGGCATGTATGGGAGGCTAGTGCAACAAGATTGATGTACTAAAATGCATTTTAAATATCTGGAGTCTTTTAAATCTGTCTAAAAAAGACCACTTGCCACTTAAAAAAGACCTATCGTTACCTTAACAAGTTTGCATGAGCCTATTCTTGCCTATACAGCAATAGCAAAGGTATTATAAAAAACAAAAAAATGTACCACAACATTAAAACGCATTTCTGGGGGAATACAACAAGCATGAACGTTTTTTCCCAGTTTTGAGGATTATTTTACCTTTATATACTCCTACTAGATTTTAAGCTCCCATGAGCAAGGCCCTCCTGCCGCCTGTACTAATACTGTATTGTTAATTGTATTGTATCTCTCAATTTTGTAAAGCGCTGCTCAAACTGTTGGCACTATATAAATCCTGTATAATAATAATATTATTATAGTAAAAACACAAAACTCAGCAGTTATTAAATGCCATTAAAAGAAACGTATATCTGTCTCAAAAAATGGTATAAAATTAATTTGGGTTCAGTGTTGCAAGAGTTATTGTCAGTGAAACTATCACAGCACTGAAAAATGGGCTGGTAATGAAGGGGTACTACAGGCTGGTAGTCAAGTGATTAATCACCCAATCCTGAGCTCAGTACAAATCCTGTTTTTTTAATTTGTCCGGCACATGACTGGTCACACTGTAAAGTGTACTTCCATCCACAAAGATGAAAGAAATAACCAATTATGAAAAGAAGTAAAAATACTATACTACCTTAGTAAATCGGGGTCAATGTTTTGCTTGAGTAGTGATCACTTAGAGCTGCATGGCTGAGAGCACCGGAACCTCTCTGGGACTGCTATTATCCATACATATGAGCAATTTAGTCATATTTAGCCTGTCACACCAGGTAGATTGCTAACCCTAATGTATGAAATGGTAGCTAAAATGTATATATTAGAAGTTGTTTGTCATAGTAATAAAAGTGAAATATTTCAAGTCTTCAGAATCATCATTGCACAACTATTTATCTAACTTATTAATTAGCATCAAATTCCTTCATGGTTACTTTCTGGATTTTAGTGCCAGACATAGTAGGAGTTGCCAAAGTTTTCCCCTGCTGACAGCATGACGTTACTCGATGCATCTGAAGTCTAAACTAGCAGCATTTTATGGAAATGATCCAGGAGGAAGAAAGGACTAGGAATAAAATGAGATCCATATTTACTGCCAGATTTCACAAGCACTAGATGTTGTTGCTTACGGTACGTTTATCGGTTACCGCACATACAAAGGAATGTATCAAACCATTCATAATAGAGCAAAACCTAAGGACATTTCCATTTTTGGAAAAATGACCTTACCAACCACATCATATTTAAACTATTAGAAGGACCTCTATAGAAATCTGGTCTTTTCATGGATCAGCAGTGCAATATAAAACTTCACGTCAGCTTATTCATTATGTCCACGTTTGGCATAAGGACTCATTTGCAGTAAGAGAACATTGTAGTGGTTAGTTACGTTTGATCCACTGAGAGGCAATAGGCGTTCTAAAAACGGAGGATCATTACTTTTCAGGTAGCCTGGGGAAAAGCAGAGTTGTACGTACCATAATTGCATTCATGGACGTATATGGAGTTAAAGGTCAGATTGAATGTGGATACATTAATATAGCATTCAGGAGCCAGTCTGTCCAATCCATGAGTCATTAGGATTGCTTTTAGAAGCCAGTTCCATCAACAACAACTAGAGAAAATCTCAAAAGTTATGTGTGTGCCAGCTGTATTTTTTAAGGAGCATTTGCTACCTGGCCCTTGAGATTTGTCCAGCCCTGGCATATTTACATATAAAATGTGAAGACCGTAAACAAAAGGCAATGCGCTGGACTTTACTGGTTAAGGAAAGTCTTGCATTTGACTCATAATGTCCTTGAAAAGGTCTATCTGATTTAAGTGATCCTGTCAACACACCTTATTTGCACAGAAGGAAATCCCTGTAAAAGAAGAGGCAATATACTTACTTTTCTGTCAGACAAGGTGTTGAAAATCCACTGCTTTGCTGCTCCCCAGTTGCTGCTGGTATTCCAGATCCAGACATCTGGGCATGTAGAATACCCACACAGCTATCACCTTGTGTATCACTTGCTCCTACTTTTCAGGTTCTAAGTTCTAACGGGCAGGGACATCCTAACTATCTTATCTTAAATTGTATTGTAACGAATGTCTTCCTTTATATAGTAAAAAGCTGTGTAAACTGTTGGCGCTATATAAATCCTGTATAATAAAATAATAATACCTGCTGAACTAACACACGCTACAGTTCCTCCAGCTGGCTTGTACGTTAAAACATAATGGATGAGTCATCAGTAGGAACACTATTTTAACAAATATTCGACCCACCCGAATACCTGCTGTAGTGGCAGTTCTTTAACACAAAGGCCAGCAGAAAGACAAGCATATATTTCCTCTTCTTTTACAATGTGTCTCTTCTGTACAAGTAACCAATTTAATGGTGCTGTTCTAGGACTCAAATTTTACACAGGTTCTTTCTCATACTTTGCGGAGTTTAGGCTTTTATTTAAAATATTTGTGAAAGACAAATGCTGTATTGGGGATGATTTACTAAAGGAATAGAGACTATTCTCTCAGCAAGTAAATAGGGTGAAGCACCGTTCACTTCGAGTATCTGATCATGCGCAAGGAACCCACCCCCCAAAAAAAACAGGGATTTTGCTTGCGGATGATTGGATGCTTGAAGTAAACACAGTTTCATTTTATTCACTAAGCAAAGTATGCATAGACTTTGCTAAGTGACCAGTTTTCTATTGCTTTAGTAAATTATCTTAAAATCTATTTAGATTTTTGTTGAGAAAAAAAATCTTTATTAGATTTCTTTGTTTGGTGGCAGATGTGTAGCATTTGTTGAGCAGTGGAAGCAAATGTGAATCCCGGAAACCATAATAAATATAACTGCAATCATATAGTAGTCACAGTCTAAGTTTATCACACTGGCACAGGGAAGCTATGTGACAGAGGTGGGTGGTGTGACCAGACATTAATATCTTCATAAGCCAAGAAAGTAGGTATTATAGAAACACTTGATACTCAAAAGGAAACTAAAATGGGTTTTGTCAACCTTTTTTAAATGTCTGGAGGTTTATAAAAATATTTTTATTTAACTTTAACATTAAATATGGCATGCTTCCATAGTATTAAAGCTGGCCCTGTTGGCTGTCTCATTTGCATTGATGGGGGATTTGATGGATTTTTGCCCCGTGAAGCTGAACGAGAGAAATTCAAAGCCTGTATGGCCAGCTTTAGTTTGTAGACATGGTTTGGTGCATACTGGGTTTTCCAATAAGAAATCCCAGTAAAATTATACACTTGTTGACTGCCTCAGTCTAACTAGATAACGTTATAAAGCTCTGTAAAAGCTAGCAGAAGGTAAGGGGGCTATCCCTCCTTAGATTAATTTAGTGGTACATGTGTCAGACCTAAGTAGCAGGAGATCAAATTGTAAAAGATATTTAGGTTATTTAAGGCATGGTAAAAATCAATGTAAAAAATCTGGAGCCAGCAGCACCTAGCAAGCCACCTGCTGGCTGCAAGTGGTAAACATCAAATATCCTTATAAATTATATTATATTTACATGATTGAAGACTGAAACACTTGCCCTCACCTCTTTTCTGGTGACAACTGAACATTTTGGGATTTAAACTCACTTTCTGTCTTTGTGACAATTGTCACCAAAACAAATAGAGAGGTGAAACTCCCCAGCAGTGACACAGTCAGCAATAGAAAGAGCAGCACAGTGGGTTGGCTTTAACGCTGGGCTGCTGCATATATGTACAGCATGCTCACGGGCCGCTCCCAGCACATTGACCAAGCTGTTTCCGGGGTTCTGAAGGTGTTCTAAACCATAGAAAGCCCTCACACAACTCCCAGCATTCAGAACCCCTTAATTGGCCGATAGAAGCTGGTTTCATGGGGTTAAAATACTGTCTACTGACTGGAACGGCGTTTGCAGATCTGTTCTTGCTGCTTGAAAAGCTCCTTAAATCACACTAAAATCAGCTCAAACATACCACTTGTGCTTTGCAAATGTACTACAGAGCATGAAATTGCTATATGCCTTATCGCCAAATCGGGGAGAGGGAGGTACACTTATATGACAAAGTACTGACTGGTAATTATCAATTTGTTTAGATCATCAATGCCTGTAGTATAACTGGCACCTGGATTCTTCTTTGTGACAAAATGATTCATAATAAAGAAAAGATTCAGCAGCAATTTATGTTTATGCTATGTAGTTCATCATCTCAGAGAAACATTTAAATCCCATGTCCAACAAATCATTTCTGGATTCCTTAATCCCATGCTTGTATATATCAAGCTAAAGCAGGTGTATCAGTGCAGTATTAAGGCTGATCCACAATGAATATTTGCTACTATGTATAGTGTACTGTAGTTAGTTTGTTTCAAAGTCATTTTTCTTCTCTATACACTGCTAAGAAAATTGCAAAATATAAACACTTCATGCTCTAAAATGAATTCTTTTCATCCTTCTAGCATTTTATCAATACAAGTGCCGAGTGTTTTTTACTGTGACATTCACCAAGAGCTGAAACATAATGGAAAAGAAAGAAAAATCAATGGGAACTATTTACAGAAGACAATATCTAGGCGAAATGTAAGGTGAGCACGCAACCATATAGGCATAAAACCGCAGTATGAGCAGACAGATTTTTCTCTTTTTACAAACGCTGAGGTATTTAATATAATCCCAAATGGCTGCATATAATGTCAACTGAATAGATATTGCGTTGTTTTGCACCTTTTTTGAGGGGCCATTGATATTCTACTACTGCTAGTAGGACTAGTGATTCCCTTCACACCTGTCTAGTCCCTTGGGGGGTATTACTGCACGCACATAATGTGCGGTAGATGGTGCGTAAATATGCACTGTGTTGAGGCAGCCCTTTGATTTAAATGGGGCACAAGTTTACAGGATATGTTGTCTGCATACCATTCTGCTTCAAAATATTAACTATGGTAGTTAATCAGCTAAATACATTCCAGGAACATCAAAACAAAAAGGTGGACAAAGTCTTACAGTTAATTTCCATTTGGCTGCATTCACACATAGCATTTGTGGTTCCCGCACGGATTTACACGTGGAAGACCATGCGGGATGAAAACGCTAATGTTTTTCAAACTGCGCGGATGCCGCTTATTTGCAGCTATTAAATAGCTGCGAACGTGCAGAATCTGCGGATTATCGCGCTTGCACTATTTCAGGGGCCGCACAGTTTTGTGCCACGTGGCCCCTGCAATGGTGTGAATGATGCACATTGAAGTGCATTTTTTTTGTGCTTAGAGCGGCTCCGTGCGTATCTGTACAGCCGCGAGGAGAGCCACTCAGGTGTGAATAGAGCCTTAGAAAGCAGCCTTAGTAGAAAAGCCTGTCCCCCGCTAGCATACAGGAGAAACTCGATTAGAATACCGTGCAAAAGTTCATTTATTTCACTAATGCAACTTAAAAGGTGAAACTAATATATGAGATAGACTCATTACATGCAAAGCAAGATAGTTCAAGCCGTGATTTGTCATAATAGTGATGATTATGGCTTACAGCTCATGAAAACCCCAAATCCACAATCTCAGAAAAATAGAATATTGTGAAAAGGTGCAATATTCTAGGCTCAAAGTGTCCCACTCTAATCAGCTAATTAAGCCATAATACCTGCAAAGGGTTTAAATGGTCTTTAAATGGTCTATCAGTCTGGTTCAGTAGGAATCACAATCATGGGAAAGACTGCTGACCTGACAGTTGTGCAGAAAACCATCATTGACACCCTCCATAAGGAGGGAAAGCCTCAAAAGGTAATTGCAAAAGAAGTTGGATTTAGAGAAGGACTCTTGATCTCTGTGTGGAAGCAGCAA
The DNA here is from genome assembly GCF_000935625.1 of Nanorana parkeri. Lineage (NCBI taxonomy): Eukaryota > Metazoa > Chordata > Amphibia > Anura > Dicroglossidae > Nanorana > Nanorana parkeri. Next base: position 932,953 of record NW_017306885.1, read on the forward strand.
GTACAGCAGCAAGATTGAAACCTATCTCTGTCCAACAAAAAAGGAAACATGAGCATTGCTGATTGCAGAAACTATAGGTCTGACTCAGACTCCACACACACACTGCGGTTCTAAATGCAGCATGGTTTTAGGCGTGGCACAAAAATGTGCACATTTTAACATACTCGCCCAGAATATTGCGCTTGAACTTTTTTGTACGACGCTTGTTTTCGTGCTGCACGGATGTTGTACAGGTACTGTACAGGTACTGTACAGGTACTGTATTAGTTTTTATGTTTTGTGCGTACGAAAGCACGCGGAAAACCGCTAGTGTGTGAACATAGCCTTAGAAGGGGGCGTTGGACTTCTCCCAAGAGACCACTGCTTCCACACACAGAGCAAGGGTCCTTCTCTACAGCTTGTTGGCAGAGGACAGGCTTTTTAACTAGAACAAACTATTAGACTTTGCATACCTTTTGTTTAGATGGACCTGGAATGTATTTAACACATTTAAACTGAAAGTTAAATTGGGCTTTATTTGTCACAATAAAGTTTCTGACCACTATTGTAAAGCTGCTTAGGCAACGTATGTGACTAAGGATGAAATGTTGAAGAAAAAAAAAAATCATGATTCACATTTCAGGAACAAATAAATAAAGATGAGTAAGTGACAAATTATATATATATATATAGATAAGCTATTTCTGTGTGTCTGCCACATTAGGGCTAGTTGATTGGTCTTTCGAAACACCCAAAAATAGAAATAAAAGTTTCATGACTTTAAAAATATAAAAGTCACAAAGTTTGTGTCTCATCTGTTCAGCAGCTACCAAAATAATTTCACTCCCGCCCTAGCAATACATTCCTACTAACTCCCTCGCACCTCTTACAGCCTCACTGAATGTGCAAAGATAAACACTTTCTTAGTATCTCTCAGTAGTTCCCCCAGTTTATCTTCAATGTGCCCTTCCTGGTTCCAGATCTTGCAGGTTGTCAAATTTTTAGAAGAACTGCAGCAATAAAGAAAACCGATTTGCTAAGTTAATTGTATTTGCCCAAAACTCTGCTGTCAGATTACTTATCCATATGTCCACTGTATAGTTGGTGTGCCTAAAATACATTTTGTATGTAGAAGAGAAGTAAAACCAAACATTGTTTGGCTTTACTTATTTGGAACACAGGAGTACATTTACTGCCCCCTATCAGCTGACAATGCAGAGCCCACACTGCAACCGAGCAGGATCCAGACAATATTATCAGGATCCACCCAGCTGCCTGATTGACAGCTGGCTCTGCCTCTCTAGAGCCAGAGTCAGCTGTGCCTGCACCCTCCCTTGTCTGTACCTCCAGTGAGTGCTGAAGGAACAGAAAATGTTGAAGGGGGATCTCTGCGTAGAGCAGTGAATGACAGTCACGGTCATCTCTGCAGGGAGAAGCCATGAGCGGAGTTATCAGTAGTTCATAATCAGTCAGCTCTTGGTATATAAAGCTAATGTGTGACAGCTGCAATGCCCCAGGCCAACTAACTATTGGGAAGAGTATCCCTTTAATGGACCTCACATGCAGATGCCAGCCCCATGCTGTGCAATGACAGTCACTCGTCTTTCTTGTTACGTAGTCTAACCCATTAATTGAGTCATCATAAAATGCCCGAAATACCATAGCTCTCACTCAATTTGCTGCTGTTGGTTCTTACAAGTTTTAAGGTGCCCACACACCTTACGATAATCGTACGATAATCGCGGGAAATCACGCGATCGTAAGGTGTGTGGGAGCCGTGCTCCCTCTGCTACTGTAAGATCGCACGACTTTTACCTTAGGAACATGTTCGAAAACCAGCCGAACATCGTACGATTGTCGGCGGGTGTGTGGCATGTTCGCAAGATAAAAGCCGCACGGGCCGGAGTGAGCAAGCCCACACTGCGCGTTCAGCATTGCGGTCATCGGAAGCCCGCACCTCAGCAGGGCGGGCTTGCGTTCATCGCAAGTACGATCTGCCTGTCCAAGATTGGCAGATCGTACGTTTTTTTAATTACCTTACAACCACCGCAAGACAAAAGTCTTGCGATGGTTGTAAGGTGTGTGCCCAGCCTTACAAAGGCAACGAGCAGTCTACAATCCAGCATCTCCCTGATACTGAGACTATTAAAAGTGGTGCCCATGTGAGTTGTAAAAGATTGGGCACACAGGTACAGATAATGTAAACCCTGCTTGCTGAAGAATGCAAAGACTTTTGAAGATCACTGCAGTCCAAGGTTACAGTTCCACTTTTGGCAGAGAATTTGCTCCCTTATCTAGATGCCCCTTTTTTCCTTGGAAACTTTTACTCCAAGCCCTTTATTACATTTCTTACTTGCCTCTATAGAGAAATTGTCCTAAGCATCTTGTGCACATTAACACTTCATTTATATTTCTCAATTAAAGAGAAACTTTGGGCAAAAAACATCTTTGGATCTCACTTAAAGATCCCATAACTGTTATGGCTGCAAGCAAACTTCAAGTGCACGATTCAACACCCTCCCAGCCCAGAAGAGCTGCTGACGTTCTGCATCCATAGTCACCTCAGATCTCACCTTATCACAGATTGAGGAAGCAGAGGAGCAGCAGCACATTTCTGAGGTCATCCCTGTGCTCTCTTCTCTTGCAAGTATGTTCAGTAGTGGACTAAAAAGTACTGTGCAAAGGATAAGAACCCTGATTGGCTGACAGGCTGACCCCATCTGACCAATGTCCTACCAGGATTACAGCCAGCAGATATTAAGTCGGGGATTACGTCACTCTGGTAAATGGTGCTTTTTTTATAACTTTTCTACTTGTCTGATCAGCTTTGTACAGGTTTTCAGAAAACATTAATTTTTATAGAAACAGCTGCTAACATAACTATTTACCTGCCTTGGCATTGTCAACATGTTGTAGTGTTACAAGTTGGAATTCAAAATGATTGTATTTTATGTCACTGACCTATCCTGACAGAGATCTGCTTTGTGTTGGAGCAAAATAACTTTCCTTTGCAACGCTGACAAATAGTTTTGGTCACTGAGAGTGATGAAAAATAAGTGGTAGGTCTGGGTATAGGAATATGACTCACCTTCCTCCCAAGTGACATTGCTGGTGCATGGTGACTGTCCACTCCGGCACCTAGCGTTGTCCTAAGTAGGGAGAAATATTGCAAAAACTTGATGCACAGCATGTAAGGCTTTTTTTACTAGGCCACATTCTTACTTTTTCACTGCCACTAAAGTAAGGCTTACTTTGGAGGCAACAGGGACCTGCAAACAGACTCTCATTTGCTATAGCACCCGGGAGTCTGAGTACTTTCCTTCTGCAGACTGTCTGTTTTTTTACTAGAAATGATCCAGGCAGCCAGAAATATTGTACAGACTTGATGCACATTATGTAAGCTGCTTTAGTAGGCTGCAATTTAAGAGAGAGAGACCAGACAATCCTTTTAGGTCCACATGACATTATAAATACAGGGGATTGCCTAACTTTATTAGCTGCTAGGGCAATACGGGCATTGTGGATGACATGCTTTTGTGCACCTAACAATGTGGTGATTTGATTGATTAAAGTGTACTGCACAAGCATGAGGGAGATGTGCTGCTTTTGTCAGGAAACAATTCACACTGCCAACCCAGAAATAGAAAAAAGCACACACATACTGTCTGTGTATAGCACGCTGTAGAACAATGTATATAACACTGTTCAGCACTGTATAGTACTGCAGCAGCAATCTCTCCCTGAAAACACTGCGTCAGCTCTCATCTCTCCAACAGACACCGACTACAGGCTGCTGGGAGCCCTGACATTTTTAGGGAGGTGGCTGGGCACTTAAGAAATCCCACATTATTGCCCATTCTAAGCCATTTGACCACAGTTCAAAGGCTAGGAAGTGCATTACTGGTAAAAAGTGGTGATAGTGGTGAACAGCCACATTAGTTTGGAATTTTTCCCAACTGGGAACACTGTTAGTTTGGGTCGAACTCAGGTTGACCCAAACCTAATTCCTAGTTAAAAACAGCTACCATCATAGTTAAGAAAATGTTAGCCAGTGATTGCTGATGATCATAGACTCACAATGTAATGGCTATTAGACATCCATCCATCTGTCTGCTTATCTAAACGTGTCTGAGCATGCACATCTATTAGACAAACAAAATAAAGAGGAGTGCTAAAAACAGATTAGTACTGTGTCTGCAAGCAAGAAAGGGCAATTTTACATATGAAAAGGCATGTTATTTCTGGAATGCCCCCAGCTTTAATACCACAGTGATATGCACTGCCTACAGGCTATTATTATTCATAACATTATATGTATTACTAAATAAACATTTTCTTGCACTAAATGGAATTGAAGATAAATAAAGCAATACCTGCCAGCGAAATCAAATTATATAAAATGTATAAATGTATTTCTCAAAAAAACTAAATAATTTTCTATTAAATTTCAATGCACACACATAACTCTTTGCCCTGTTTATTAAAAGCTGTGAACAATGGGAAAAAATATGACTGACTTGCCTGAGCCCAAAAGAAAAAAACATCTCCAAATGCGATTCAGATGCCACCAGGAACACTATGTGTACGTTGTCCCTGGTAAGATTACCCCAGGGACTACTGGGGAGAATAACAGCCATTGCATAGGTGTCTAACCTGTCCAACTGACTGTTCCCCTTGATTGGGCAACTGTCACGTTGATGTGTAGTTTCGTTACACTGTGTTTCACCATTCTGGCACCATCAGAGCTTAGACATCATTAGAGATAATTTGAAAATTCAGGTTTGTTTTAACGTTATGCAGAACAGACCAAAGTGGTCTGCTTTCCAAATACGATCCTTTACCAAGTATTTACACTTTCCTACAACTAGAAAGAGAATGAGCCAAAAGCATTGATTGATTCCACCTTTGATTTTACGGAAGGGTCACTTGGCCACTATGAGTAAGAGCCCAGTGTGTGCACTTAAAGGAGAACTATGAGATGAGTGATTTCCACTCACCTCATAGTTCTAGCCGACCTGTGACAATGAGACTGTTACAGGTCGGCTCAGTAGATCGAGAGGTGAGCGAACACATACCAGGTTCGCTCACCTCTCGATCCTGTCACGGCTGTCTGCCGTGACAGGGGGAGGGCTGGATTCCCCTCTCCCCACTCCGATCTGCCAGCGCTGACTGGCGGAACGGATGGGGCGGATACAGCTGGCTCTGCCTCTAGATAGGCAGATCCGCTCCGGCTGCGGCGTCTCAGTATACCGTGAGGTATACTGAGCTTAGGGTAACGGGAGGACGCTAGTTTGTGTCCTCCCGTTACCCTAAGGAGAACTATGGGGAAAAACACTGACCCCATAGTTCTCCTTTAATTTCTTTCCTCCCCATTCTATGAATCATTCCTATTGTTACAGGTTGTTTGTGTCTTATGTTCTATAAATATTGATGCAAGAATCTGTTCTATAAATATTGATGCAAGAATCTGCCTTCAGTAATAGCTGATTAGGTTTAACTTTGTAATACTAAAAGGGGGGGGGGCAAAGTTGGTATAAGTCCAAACATGGCCAGTTGATTTCACAGGAACTTCACCAGAGTTCCCTTGGCACTTGAAACCATGCCAGTACTCAAGTGGAGTTGGAGTAGTGAGGGCCCACGATCCTTCCTCTTAGCTCTCACTGCTGGATGAGACCTGATGCAGAACACATTTACAGGGTTATTCACAAAAGGGTGAAGAGTTTGGAGAAGGCAGGAGAAGTGAACAATCTAGGACAACATAGCTGAACTGGAAAGTGAGCCGAATTGGAGAATTTGTCCAAATCAGCTATGTTGTCCTAGATTGTTCACTTCTCCTGCCTTCTCCAAACTCTTCACCCTTTTGTGAATAACCCTATTAGACTCCTTTAGGTGCAGTTCACCGGCTGCCACATTAGCCTGGTGCAAATTCATTCTATTGTTAAAAAAATTTTTTTATGTAACTGTGGAATGGCAGGGGAATGCCATGAAATCTCAAAGGATAATATAGACAATGATTTACAATTTTCAGAAACAGCCATAAGCATATTTATCCTGCAGGTGGATTAAAACTGGCCAACTATTATGACTGCTTTGGATCCTTTCCAATAATCCTCGGCTACTGTAAATGAGGAACTGGAGGCGCTATATTGTGGTCTGGTTAGTGCTGATTGTCCAGGCCATATCCCATTCAACATTTTGAACAGAGGGGAATAGACTTGTTATTAGGACTGACTCCTGCAGCCAGTTTCCTCCATTCTTTAGTTGCTCAGTGACTACACAACAGTGGATTTTACCAACACAAACCAAGCAGTACAAACTAGATTACAAAGCCCCTTTGTATGATTTCCATTCATCAATACAGTCTCCAGTTACCACATGTAAGTCTCCTTTGCCACATAGAGTAAACATAGGCATTGTGATATCCTAATGTCTGCAGGATTTTGAAATTCAAAACTGTACAATTTTTTGGATGTGCATGTTTGCTTAATTTACCCAGGAAATAATGAGATCATTATTGTTAGTAAATAAGCCAACAGGTTCTGCCAACTGTCCAAGCTGTTTGTTATGGCAGGGATCCTGTCAACGCTCAGCAGATATGTACAGTGTATATTATAACAAGTTCATATTAGGATTCTGTGACAACACATATTTACTCAGGGAGAGAAGTCTTTAACAGATATAAACTAAAAAATACAATAATATGGGTATTAGTCCTCAAAATAATTAGGATGTTCTGCACTTTTATAAAGAAGTGGGTCATTAATTCTGAAATCAGGGCCACTCCAAGCTAGAATAAGCCATTGGGACACAATACATGCCCTTTACAAAGGGCTGCTTAGGGACAGAAATACAACCAGAGACCATGCAATTGATATGGGGCCTAACTATACATGTGGGCAATACCATCTTGCTGTGTAATGATTTATCCAGGCAGAAACACCATTGATTCTGGATAAATAAAAATATATATACACCGATCAGCCATAACATTATGACCACTGACAGGTGAAGTAAATTGATTAACTTGTTACAGTGGCACGTGGAAGTGGCTTGGATATATTAGGTAACAAGTAAACATTTTGTTCCTGAAGTTAATGTGTTGGAAGCAGAAAAAATGGGCAAGCGTAAGGATTTTGACTTGGCTCCAAATTCTCTAGATCTCAATCCAATCGAGTATCTGTGGGATGTGCTAGGGAAAGTAGTCCGGTCCTTGGAGGCCTCACCTTGCAACTGGACTTAAAGGATCTGCTACTGATGACCTGGTGCCAGATACCACAGCATACCTTCAGAGCTCTAGTGAAGTCCATGCCTCGAGGGTTCAGGGCTGTTTTGGTGGCATAGTTGCAAAAGGGGGATCTACTTAATATTAGGTGGGTGGTCATAATGTTATGGCTGATCAGTATATATACACATTATAATGCCTTACTAGAGTAAAGATAAGATCCCCTTGTATTTCAGTCCACTACAGAAATATGATTTCTAACTTAAATGTGAGTGGGAAGTACATTTTTAAAGTCTGAGCAATTTAGTGGAAAGGTGTTTCTCCTGACAAACTTTCCCTGCCATCTTTCAGATCTTTTTTCCTTACTGCACCAACACTGCCACTTGATTGCTGTTGCACAATAGCTCCCTAAGGGACACCAATTGTTCAGTGTCACTTTCAAACTTTGGACTATATTTGGCAGGTTAATAATTAGTTAGAAATCATTTATTTTGGATGTATATTGACATTCCATACTTTGAGTACTAATATTGGTCTTTTAAGATCCTCCCCCACCTATTGTGGCAAGGTGTCTAACTGGCAGTGCAATAATAAAATGATCTAATAACGTTCTTTTTTTTTCCCAAAGAAGCAGATTAAATATCTATGAAACGCATTGAGGAGTGGCCTCACCCCTCTGCAAGTATTGCCATAAAAAATAAAAGATAGATGAATATTTGAGATTAACAAGTAGACAAGAGGCTTTGACAGTAGGAGGTTGTTGTACTTAGAGATACTTTTCTATAACAAAAAAGATAATTTTTGTAATGGCACGTAATCTTGTTAAATGTGATCATAATATTCTATTGTATACAGAAGTGAAAGTCTGTAGATGTTCAAATCTTTTTGTCAATATATTCTTGAATATTGGTACCTTTAAAATCCCATTTTTGAATAGCATGTTTGTAGTAAAGTGCCTACATCATACTCAGTTGTCCCTAGGTTCTTAAGGCTTATCTTCTATATTGCTTAGATTGACAATTTTTCTGTTTAACACCACATTCCTCTGCAGGTTCACAGCAAACTGGAGTATTCACTACCAGAAATCAATGTCCCCACAAGCTAGCTCTGTAAAATGATTTATTTCATGTGGTAGAAACAGCTTGTCGATACACCCCGGCTCAAAATGGCAACACAGACTAGGGTGATGTCTGGGGCACTGTTAAGTTGGACTCTGGGCAAGTTAAACATACCGTATATGTGATCGCTAACCATGCACGAGATTACAAAACTTGAATACTGGGCAGGTTAGACCCAGGGTACAGAGGATGTAAACATGTTCAATTGAGCCTTGCACAATGCAAAAAGAGGGGGAGTGGAGAGAGGGAATTGTGCCCAGTGTAAGTATGCCCTAAATTGTGCGCAGCAATGCTTCGCCACGGGACTGATCATGCTGAGCCCCACCTACCCCAACCAAGGGAATTCCTGGTTCCCCTGCATCCCTGGTGTTCCCTGTCCCCTCCCCCCACCCCGCTCCCTTTTGTATTATATGTAATGTGATTGTCTATATGTTTGTATACACTGTACTGTATTTTTGTGAATTGTTATACTTTGAAAACCTTCAATAAATATTTAATATGAAGAAAAAAAAATTGTGTGCAGCAGGTCCACAGAATAATCTCTAGCCCACATTTTCCGCACACGC
>NW_017306885.1:941850-951263 GCF_000935625.1 Nanorana parkeri
CCCCCCCCCCCCCCCCCGGGCAATACAAGACTATAAGGCCCCTTTTGCTCTGCCCATATACAGGCCACACCCAGCCACAAGGCCCAACCACATATACATTTTTGTCTTGCAGAAATTATTTCGTCTCACTACCGGTATTTTCGAAATAGCAGGTCTATTTACTAAAAAGTGAATTGCAGGGGATTTGGTAGATGAATATGAAAATCTACACCAATAGTGTCGATTTGTATAATTAGCTAATTGACAGAAATTTTCTGGTTTGGATATTTTGACCTAGATTCTTCAATTCTGCCAATTATCCTGGGTGAATTGCAGGAGAATTAGTAGAATTGACAAAGGAACTGAATAATCTAGTACCAGAATAGTTAGAACCAATGCATGGCAAACCTCAGACCAGAACCAATGCACGGCAGACATTGGACCAGAACCAATGCACAGCAGACCTTGGACCAGAACCAATGCACGGCAGACCAGGACCAATGCATGGCAGACCAGAACCAATACACAGCAAACATCAGACCAGCATTAATGCATGGCAGACTGCAGACCAGAACCAAAGCTCAGTAGTAATTAACTAGATTATCTCTTTTTTTACACTATTCCCAAGGGTCTGGCACTCTGACTTTACAAGTGTGTCCAAGTGTACCCTCATTGAAGCACACATTTTTCCACAGGATCCTTAACTTTAAGGCATGTTCCCCACAGAATAGCCCAATTAGGGACAGCATCTGACATAGGTCACCAGCGATCCTAGTGCCTACGATGACACTGTGCTGGTGACACTACTGCCCAAGGCTTGTGTGTGAGAAGATAACGATCACTGTACTGCTCTATGTATGCAGGTGATCTGTAGGAGCATCTGCCCAGGCAAAGTGCCCTCTTGCTGTAGGTGTGTTTCCACAGCCCAGGCATCACAGCAGCTCAGGTCCAGCTGTGTCTGTGTCCAGAGGGCAATTCAAACCAGCAGGAAGTCTAAGTTCCATTTACGCAGGCAGGCCCTGCCTTGCTCCCCTGCTGACCTTATGGGGCCTGGTACATGAGGACTGCCTGTACCCACTTATTGGCAGCCTTGAGTACAAGCACACACCCGCTTATGACACATCCCATGACACATTAATCTCTAGGCTTTTTTCACGTAGCTCTGGGTGCGCCGGACAGCAGCCGCTGCCAAACCATGAGACGTGGCTGTGTTTAAAGTGGTGATGGCAGGGTCTTGTGGGCCCGGGGGAAAGTGTGCTGTAGAGTAGAGCTGCAACAGTTAATCGATTTAGTCGATTAAAATCGACGATTGAAAACGTTTTCGATCGTCGATTCGTCGGCTATCGATTGATTTGCCTGTTCGGGGCTCCACACGCGGCCTGAGCCACACGTCACACGCTGCTCCTGCTGTGCCCACCGCACAGGCCGCATAAGCCACGCCCACCGCACAGGCCGCTGAAGCCGCTGCTCTCCTCCACGACGCCATCTCCCTCACTCGTCGCTGGCCCGCCGACAATCGAGCGCCCACCTTCTGAAAGCAAGTCTGTGGTGGAATAGGTGTACGGACCTGCAGTGTGGAACAGGTGTGCAGGTATATAGTGGTGGAATAGGTGGATGGGGGTGCAGTGTGGAACAGGTGTATGAAGGTGCAGCGAGGAACAGGTGTATTGGCGTGCAATGGTGGAATAGTTGTGCGGTGGTGGAATAGGGGTATGGGGGTGCAGTGTGGAACAGGTGTATGAAGGTGCAGCGAGGAACAGGTGTATTGGCGTGCAATGGTGGAATAGTTGTGCGGTGGTGGAATAGGGGTATGGGGGTGCAGTGTGGAACAGGTGTATGAAGGTGCAGCGAGGAACAGGTGTATTGGCGTGCAATGGTGGAATAGTTGTGCGGTGGTGGAATAGGGGTATGGGGGTGCAGTGTGGAACAGGTGTATGAAGGTGCAGCGAGGAACAGGTGTATTGGCGTGCAATGGTGGAATAGTTGTGCGGTGGTGGAATAGGGGTATGGGGGTGCAGTGTGGAACAGGTGTATGAAGGTGCAGCGAGGAACAGGTGTATTGGCGTGCAATGGGGGAATAGTTGTGTGGGGGTGCCGTTGTGGAACAGGAGTACAGGGGTGCTATGGTGGAACAGGTACGAGTTATGCTACGCAGGCCGCGGGCGCCACTGCCACGCCCACCACACAAGCCGGACACACACCCGCAGAGCACGTAGCGGCGACTTACAAGGGTTCAGAAACAGGTAAGGGGGACCTGTTTTAATGTTTCCTGTTTAAAAAAAAAAAAGCGGCATACTGTAGAACACCAGCAGCTATAGAGGAACACGAAATCCCAGCAATAATATATTAAACACTTGGTATAATGTATTATTGCTGGGACTTGTTGTTCCTCTATAGCTGGCGTTATTCTCCATTGTGCTGTATAATGTATTATTGCTGGGATTTGTAGTTCCTCTATAACTGGCCAGTGGTAATCTGCATTGCACAGTATAATCATTATACAGCGCAATGGAGAATACCACCAGCTATAGAGGACTACAAATCCCAGCAATATTACATTATATACACCGCAATGCAGAATAACGCCAGCTATAGAGAAATACAAATCCCAGCAATAGTACATTATAGTATAATGTACTATTGCTACATTCCTCTATAGCTGCTGGTATTCTGCACTGCGCCGCTGTATAATGTACTATATTGCACACCACACTTTTTTTTTTACTTCCACCGCGCCAAGCTTGCTCCTGTGATGGACTACAATCTCAATACAAACTAGTAGTCCATCACTGGAGCCTTTTTTTTATTTTATTTTTATCCGATTAATCGAACTTAATAATCGGCTAACTAATCGATTATGAAAATAATCGTTAGCTGCAGCCCTACTGTAGAGTACATCCATGCAGGCTGGAAATGGGTAAAAGGGCAGTGGGGGGTTGGTGATGGGCCCTCTCCTTACTGTGGTCCCTTGGGCAGGACCCAAGAGAGTGACTTGGTCAGTCCGACCCTGGTATACACTGGGCCTGATTTGCACAACTGACAATAGCAAAGATATTCAGAAAGTGAATTAAAAGTTAAAGAATGTCTGGATCACAGTTTGGCATGCATGAACAGATATTCACATGCATAGCAATCGTGATCTCTCAACTTATTTAGCTGATTATACACTGTGAGGTCATACACAAAATACTGTGTTGTCTTATTTTGGCATACATGTTGATAATCTAAATAATGCTGCTGTTGTGCCTCCTGTCCTGTATAAGGTTTACTCTGGAATACACCTGTCAGCATTCTACTTTAAAGCCCATTTCCACCTTTGCAGAGATATTTTTTTAAAAACAACATATGCCAGCAATGTACTCCAAGTTTACATGAAGCAGGTATATGCAGCTGACCAATGAGAAGTCAACTACAGTTTTGATTAGGGATGCACTGATACCGGGTATTTGGGCAAGTACTTGCCCAAATGCTCCAATACCTTGCCCGATACCGGAACTTCCGGTCAGAGGAAAATTTCCTCTGACTAGAAGTGCCGTAGGGGAACATGGAGCCAGCTTCCCATGCAATCAGGAAGCCGGGTGACGAGTAATTACCCACCTCCCAGTTTCCTGATTGGCCGGGGAGGCGGCTTCCCGGCCAATCAGCATCGAAGCGGCTTCCCAGCCAATCAGGTCATTACTTGCCGCCCAGCTTCCTGATTGGCCGGGAAGCCGGCTAGATGCTGATTGGCTGGGAAGCCGGTTTCCCGGCCAATCAGGTCATTAATCGCCGCCCGGCTTCATGATTGGCTGGCAGAGGCGGCTCTCTAATTAGGCAAATTAGGTGGTCGCCTTAGGCAGCCAGTGCTTCTTGAGGTCTCACTTGGGGTCTGAGGGGCCTAACCAGGCTGGTGAGACCCCACAGAGCCCTGGTGGGACCCTACAGACATAGTTTAACCAGGGCTCTTTAGGGGTCTCCCCAAGGCTCTGTGGGGTCTCATGTTTAGGTTTTGCCTAAGGCCTCGCAAACTCTAGAGCCGCCTCTGTTGGCTGGGAAGCCGGTTTACTGGCCAATCCCAATTAAGCCGGCCAAACAACATGGAGCCGGCTTCCCGGGCAATCTGGAAGTCGGGTGGCATATTATTACCCCCTGCCCGGCTTCCTGATTGCCCAGGAAGCCAGCTCCATGCCAGCAGAAGCACCGGTATCGGTGAGTCCCGAAAGCAAGATATTGGTACTCATACTTGATACCGAAAAAACCGTATCGGTGCATCACAAATTAGTCAAATGGGTTGTCAAGGGGTATGCAAGTGAAAAAAGGTTGGGAACTGCTGTGCTAGAAAATTGACAAGATAAGCAGGTGACAGGTAGGTCCTTTATAGGCTTACATGTAACCATCCTGCTGCAGAACATACAAGGACAGCATCACTTTGTAACAGAACCAAATAATTATCTCACATTTGCTAGATTCTTATCAAAATAATAACTCCTCACGGTCATTGCTTTCATACAACTCAATAGATTTATTGTTGAAATAAATCTATATCTAAAGTTTATTTTCTGCCAAAATATTTGTTGTAATTCTGCTCAGTTGTTTGTGCCATTCAGGCCTGACAGCATAAGCAGGTTGGTGACATCACTTTTCTGCACTGCAGTTATACAATGCAGCTTGATGCCACCCTCAGTCTACTGGCGGGGAAATAAAAAGAGTATCACATCGATAATATCATCAATCTGTTCCTTTCTCCTGTCAGCAAGCTTCTAATTATACATTTTGAAATTCCATAGACCCTGAATGGCTCATACTGCTAGCTTTCCTTTTCCCAGCTTGTTCTGCCAGGGATTACAGCTAGAGAAGATAAAGGGAGCTTTAGGTACTTATTACAGCTGTATTTAAAATGCATTTAATTTTTTACAAAATTTTAACTTTTTTAAGGAGTGGAAACATGGATTACGTTGACTTCTGCTTCAACGTAAAGCGGACCTTTACCCATATCTTTAAAATAACAACAAACACATATTTAGAAATGTTTAGTAATGGCAATCTACAAACACATACTTCTAGATCATTGCCGGCTTTGTATTCCTTGCATACATTATTTCTCTTTTCATTCCCAGTCTTCTGACAGTGGCCATGTTAACTAAGGGCAGATTACTAGCTCTCCTATTACTTCCTTGAACTCTGGCACATGTATCTAGACATGTGAGCATGCACATCATCTAAGGGGAGGAAAATGCCTTTGCCTGAGATCTCATGAGATTACAGTTGAGATTTCCCAGCAATGCTCTGCTGATGTAACTTTCCCAAGATGCAACGCTTTTGCACTTACATCATTTGTGCTAGAACTGGACCAGGAACTAGATAAACTCTATTAGTAAGTAAATGAAAAACAGGTTTGTTTAACTAATGAATGGAAGGTGATTTTAAATCAGCATGCAGAGCTGCATGCTGATGTGATTTTTAGTAAAAGGGGGTAAAGGTCCACTTTAAGCAGGCTAATGGCAAGTTACCATCTAGCTATCGTATTAGTCCCATATTTATAGGTACACAGTCTGCATACTCATTCTATTGACCCCAGATATGAATGACTATCTATGGTTGCTAAGCTACAAGCAACTTTCATGAATAAAGACCTAAGTGCCTCGGGGAGATGAAATCTGTACACAGAACCCACTCCAATGTTGTCCATTATCACACAGCTGAGAAACAATGAAACAAGTAGTGACCAAGGTAGTTGCGCTAGGATATATGAAAAAATCAGGAACCAAAATACAGAAAAAATAAGAAAAAATATAATAATATCAAAAAATATAATATCAAAAAATGTGATCCAAAAGATTATAATCCAGCTGCAGCAATATCTATCGAGGTGATCAATTGTGAGCCAGTGTGCTGCGCTTGGTATTGTGATACGTGCTATATTTATACCACAAACGAAACCAATATAAGTGATCAAATCCTACTTGCAACTAAATGCAATCCAAAGGTGCATATGTGCATGAACGTTAATAAATACACGTGTCATATAAATATGGTGAAGGTACGAATATAAAACTGATTGGTTAAATATGATAAGTTAAATAAGTTAATGAATAATGCATATGTGTGCCATAAAGTGAAAATACAATGTGGATACTAAATGGTTGAATTATATACCAGGTAAATTAATCAGTCTGGCAATCGGCAACAATAAATAAAAAGGACAATAATTTAAAGGAAGACTGATGTATAACCAATCTAATAAATCTAAAACCACATCTAATGGTATAAAGTGAATAAATATAGGTGGATAAATATAAAATTGTATAAGCGAGGGTTGTAACACCAATAGTCTATTTTCTACCGAATGTTATTAGAAATCCAGTGTCTTTTGTTTATACTTCCATTGATGCGTCCGCAAAATAGAAAAAGGAAACCTTCTCTGTAAGTTTCTCTGTCCTCTCCTGCCGTCAGGCTACACTTCCTCTCATCGGCGATAATTAAACAACCTCCAAGGCTGGAGAACACTCCGGAGGGATCAACCAGAAAGCCGAGGGGGAGACCGATCGAAGGAGAGAAGACAGGATTTAAGTGCAGATGCAAAATGTTTTATTTATCAAGTAGTTTAAAAATGATTGCACTTACAGACTTCCATAGGTACAACAGCATAAGCAACTTATAGCTAGCCTCTTTCCAGGGTGTCAGCGGGGAAACGACACACTCCTTTTACGCGTTTTGTCGTAGAGACTTTCTATCACAATACCAAGCGCAGCACACTGGCTCACAATGAAACAAGTACACTGCTTGACCCGATGAAGAGGTAAAATCTCTTAAAAGCTTGAAATAACTACTTACTTTGATAAAGAAAGATATTACCAAATACAAATCAAAAATGTATTTTTTATCCAGGCAATGGTGAATTTATAGAACATTTAGCTAGATGATCATAAACTCAATTTGTATTTAAGACATAAAAATGCTCTGTTTATATTTTTATATATCTGTGGACAACAATGGAAGAGTACCTCATATGGTTGCAAACAGTCCTAGCTTTCCTTTAACACTCATTGTTGATGTTCCAGACAAAATCTGCCTCAGCAATCCATAAGGCATTTACGGTATCTGCCGGAAAACACAACTGCCCTTTTTGTCTCCCTTCCTACCATTTACCACTCAATCCACTCTAGATGCATCCCTGCTACTGTCACCAGGAGCAGTGGCATCACTTTTAAAATCTGTTCCACCTACATTCCTATCCACTTGGCTTGCACTTCACATTCCTCAATGGCACCTTGTCCTTTTGGACCCCTATGTGTGTCCCCACCCCCAAAGGAGTCACTGAATGAATTGGGTCCTCCTTGCCTGTCTATGGTGTACAGTTTCATTGCTGCCCCAAAATTGTTTAGCAACTTAGAGAACTATGGGGTCAGGGCTTTTCCCCATAGTTCTCCTAAGGGTAACAGGAGGACACAAACTAGCGTCCTCCCGTCACCCAAAGCTCAGTATACCGCGAGCTACAGCTCGCGGCATACTGAGATGCCACAGCCGGGACGGATCCCGACATTACTGTCGAGATCCACCCAGCTGCATGATTGACAGCTGGCTCTGCCTATCTAGAGGCAGAGCCAGCTGTACCCACCCCCTCCCCGTCCGTTCCCCCAGTCAGCGCTGGAGGATCAGACAAAGGGAGGGGGGAATCGCTGCAGGGAGCCGTGAGGCTCTCTGCAGGGATAGATCGAGAAGTGAGCGAGCGATGCTATGTGTTCGCTCACTTCCCGATCTTTTGAGCCGACCTGTGACAGTTTCATTGTCAGAGGTCGGCTAGAACTATGAGGCTGAGTGATTTTCACTCGCCTCATATTTCTCCTTTAAGTCAGGGTGGCTACATGTGCAAGAGCACAGGCATAATGTTTAAAATTGAGCCCGCAAGGAGTTTTTAAAGTGACTCAGTCCTACACACTAACACTATACATCTGTCAAAAAGAGTTCCCTGCAAAAGAATATATAGTATACTCGCCTCTCCATTGGATAGTTTCTTCTACCTCCTCCATCCCAGCGCTGCAGCCTCTGTCGTATTCTTGTCTTAAACACGCCTAGGATAGTCAGATGCCTGTGCCAAACCACCTATCAGCTGTGGTGACATCCTCGGACGCCTACATCACCACAGTGTCTTGTAGTGATGTAGTAGTTGAAGGAATTGACTGCAGAACTGCTTGCATAACAAATATGCGTCAGAAATTACATTTAAACAATATAGTCTGTATTACAACCCCCCGCCCAAGTAAAATAGGGGAAATTTGTAGAAATAAAATGACCTCTGCTCTGGTTTGGAGAGTCAGGCTTTGACCACTGTGTGTGGTTAATTACAAGAGGTTGGAGTAAGTTGCTCATGTGATGTGTGGTCTTTGCAATTTCCCTTCATCACCAGCTCTGGCTGCCCCAACCTCTGTGTGCCTAAAGTCTCACAAAAGAACAAAATCAGTAATGATAAAAAAAATGAAACTAAAAAGTACTCTGTCCTTGTGGTATGAAGCTACTGCAACAAGTAGCTTTAAAATACATTTTTTACTCAAGAAATACAGACCATGTGATGTCTAGAGGTATTAGTGCAAGCAACCCTTGTATGTAGTTGTATTGAACTAGAATAGGATTTATTTACAGATTATGCCTTTTTTATATCACCATAATGCAAAGTCTTTTTTAAGAGGTATATTTAAATAGGACATAACAAAGATGTAAAGGTATAAAGCTAAATCAATTTATCCCTACACATCAAAGAAATAAACTGCACATTAATCTGGACTAAAACACTACAGAAAAAGATCTCATTGGAATGATGCCATGCAGAGATTCCCAGTGGCTATTCAATATAAATACTTTAGATCCTGCCAGTCCCAGTTCGAAGATTATACTATTAGCATTCCTTTGATTATAAAAATGCTCTGTTTATATTTTTATATATCTGTGGACAACAATGGAAGAGTACCTCATATGGTTGCAAACAGTCCTAGCTTTCCTTTAATACTCATTGTTGATGTTCCAGACAAAATCTGCCTCAGCAATCCATAAGGCATTTACGGTATCTGCCGGAAAACACAACTGCCCTTTTTGTCTCCCTTCCTACCATTTACCACTCAATCCACTCTAGATGCATCCCTGCTACTGTCACCAGGAGCAGTGGCATCACTTTTAAAATCTGTTCCACCTACATTCCTATCCACTTGGCTTGCACTTCACATTCCTCAATGGCACCTTGTCCTTTTGGACCCCTATGTGTGTCCCCACCCCCAAAGGAGTCACTGAATGAATTGGGTCCTCCTTGCCTGTCTATGGTGTACAGTTTCATTGCTGCCCCAAAATTGTTTAGCAACTTAGAGAACTATGGGGTCAGGGCTTTTCCCCATAGTTCTCCTAAGGGTAACAGGAGGACACAAACTAGCGTCCTCCCGTCACCCAAAGCTCAGGATCCCGCCAGC
>NW_017306885.1:951382-952660 GCF_000935625.1 Nanorana parkeri
CCCCCTCCCCGTCCGTTCCCCCAGTCAGCGCTGGAGGATCAGACAAAGGGAGGGGGGAATCGCTGCAGGGAGCCGTGAGGCTCTCTGCAGGGATAGATCGAGAAGTGAGCGAGCGATGCTATGTGTTCGCTTACTTCCCGATCTACTGAGCCGACCTGTGACAGATTCATTGTCACAGGTTGTCTACAACTATGAGGCTGAGTGAAAATCACTCGCCTCATAGTTCTCCTTTAAGGGTATCTGTGGGCAAAAACTAAGAATAAATATGTATTTGTATATTGCATTTCCGTAGGTTCTATCCTACTCCTATAGCCATATTGATCTACATTGGATAGTTTCTTCTCCCTCCTCCATCCCAGCGCTGCAGCCTCTGTCGTATTCTTGTCTTAAACACGCCTAGGATAGTCAGATGCCTGTGCCAAACCACCTATCAGCTGTGGTGACATCCTCGGACGCCTACATCACCACAGTGTCTTGTAGTGATGTAGTAGTTGAAGGAATTGACTGCAGAACTGCTTGCATAACAAATATGCGTCAGAAATTACATTTAAACAATATAGTCTGTATTACAACCCCCCGCCCAAGTAAAATAGGGGAAATTTGTAGAAATAAAATGACCTCTGCTCTGGTTTGGAGAGTCAGGCTTTGACCACTGTGTGTGGTTAATTACAAGAGGTTGGAGTAAGTTGCTCATGTGATGTGTGGTCTTTGCAATTTCCCTTCATCACCAGCTCTGGCTGCCCCAACCTCTGTGTGCCTAAAGTCTCACAAAAGAACAAAATCAGTAATGATAAAAAAAATGAAACTAAAAAGTACTCTGTCCTTGTGGTATGAAGCTACTGCAACAAGTAGCTTTAAAATACATTTTTTACTCAAGAAATACAGACCATGTGATGTCTAGAGGTATTAGTGCAAGCAACCCTTGTATGTAGTTGTATTGAACTAGAATAGGATTTATTTACAGATTATGCCTTTTTTATATCACCATAATGCAAAGTCTTTTTTAAGAGGTATATTTAAATAGGACATAACAAAGATGTAAAGGTATAAAGCTAAATCAATTTATCCCTACACATCAAAGAAATAAACTGCACATTAATCTGGACTAAAACACTACAGAAAAAGATCTCATTGGAATGATGCCATGCAGAGATTCCCAGTGGCTATTCAATATAAATACTTTAGATCCTGCCAGTCCCAGTTCGAAGATTATACTATTAGCATTCCTTTGATTATCCAATTACAAGAAAATTGTCCTATGTTCACATAATTAGAAAT
>NW_017306885.1:952819-957148 GCF_000935625.1 Nanorana parkeri
GAGAACTATGGGGTCAGGGCTTTTCCCCATAGTTCTCCTAAGGGTAACAGGAGGACACAAACTAGCGTCCTCCCGTCACCCAAAGCTCAGTATACCGCGAGCTACAGCTCGCGGCATACTGAGATGCCACAGCCGGGACGGATCCCGACATTACTGTCGAGATCCACCCAGCTGCATGATTGACAGCTGGCTCTGCCTATCTAGAGGCAGAGCCAGCTGTACCCACCCCCTCCCCGTCCGTTCCCCCAGTCAGCGCTGGAGGATCAGACAAAGGGAGGGGGGAATCGCTGCAGGGAGCCGTGAGGCTCTCTGCAGGGATAGATCGAGAAGTGAGCGAGCGATGCTATGTGTTCGCTCACTTCCCGATCTTTTGAGCCGACCTGTGACAGTTTCATTGTCAGAGGTCGGCTAGAACTATGAGGCTGAGTGATTTTCACTCGCCTCATATTTCTCCTTTAAGTCAGGGTGGCTACATGTGCAAGAGCACAGGCATAATGTTTAAAATTGAGCCCGCAAGGAGTTTTTAAAGTGACTCAGTCCTACACACTAACACTATACATCTGTCAAAAAGAGTTCCCTGCAAAAGAATATATAGTATACTCGCCTCTCCATTGGATAGTTTCTTCTACCTCCTCCATCCCAGCGCTGCAGCCTCTGTCGTATTCTTGTCTTAAACACGCCTAGGATAGTCAGATGCCTGTGCCAAACCACCTATCAGCTGTGGTGACATCCTCGGACGCCTACATCACCACAGTGTCTTGTAGTGATGTAGTAGTTGAAGGAATTGACTGCAGAACTGCTTGCATAACAAATATGCGTCAGAAATTACATTTAAACAATATAGTCTGTATTACAACCCCCCGCCCAAGTAAAATAGGGGAAATTTGTAGAAATAAAATGACCTCTGCTCTGGTTTGGAGAGTCAGGCTTTGACCACTGTGTGTGGTTAATTACAAGAGGTTGGAGTAAGTTGCTCATGTGATGTGTGGTCTTTGCAATTTCCCTTCATCACCAGCTCTGGCTGCCCCAACCTCTGTGTGCCTAAAGTCTCACAAAAGAACAAAATCAGTAATGATAAAAAAAATGAAACTAAAAAGTACTCTGTCCTTGTGGTATGAAGCTACTGCAACAAGTAGCTTTAAAATACATTTTTTACTCAAGAAATACAGACCATGTGATGTCTAGAGGTATTAGTGCAAGCAACCCTTGTATGTAGTTGTATTGAACTAGAATAGGATTTATTTACAGATTATGCCTTTTTTATATCACCATAATGCAAAGTCTTTTTTAAGAGGTATATTTAAATAGGACATAACAAAGATGTAAAGGTATAAAGCTAAATCAATTTATCCCTACACATCAAAGAAATAAACTGCACATTAATCTGGACTAAAACACTACAGAAAAAGATCTCATTGGAATGATGCCATGCAGAGATTCCCAGTGGCTATTCAATATAAATACTTTAGATCCTGCCAGTCCCAGTTCGAAGATTATACTATTAGCATTCCTTTGATTATCCAATTACAAGAAAATTGTCCTATGTTCACATAATTAGAAATGAACTGTGTTGTGGTAGGGCCGCTAGACTCCCATGGTGTTGATACACGCCTATATTGGCCTAGGTAATTCATCAACCAAGATAGTTTAAGCAACTACATTTCTTGTTATTCTGCCTGTACCTAGTACACTTGGCAGTGGAATTTGGAATGTCAAATATGGTGACCGCATTACTTAAATGAGATTCATGCATGATTTACATAGGTCATAGAACTGGCTGACTGATCAGATGAGACTGGTTGAAATGTATACCTGCTTCCAACCCTCTGCACACCACTTCATCCTGCAGATGTTCTGCACTGTTAGGTACTACAGATTGCTGTACTCTGTATGTTGTGCTTTATGTTACATATTCAGGACCACTTTACTGTGTATGTTGTGGTATACTTTACATTACTCCAGTCTGTTCATTGCACTGTAGTTTGCTTTTTCCACAAGCCCCAGCCCTTCGGCTCCAAGTTTGTTTATTTTATTTGACTGATGTCCTGGTTACCCTGTCACTATGTTTAGTAGATGGCCTTCTCCAGGGAGTTATGTATGTGCCATGTTTTGAATATGGATTTAAAGCCAAACGCTAGGCAGATATAGAAATCACCAAAATACTGCAGTTATGTGTTTATTATAAAGTCAGTTACTATATTTTAAATGCAAATAGTGTAACTTAATGCAGAGCTGGACAAATCCTAGGAGCCAGGTAGCCAATGCTCCTTAACAACTACAGCTGGCGCCCTAGGTTTTCCCTAGTGGTTATCAATGGAGCTGGCTCCTAAAAAATCCTGTTGGCTCCTGGATTGTATAGACTGGCTCCTAAATTTCAAATTAATTTGTCCACCCCTGAACTTAATCTGACTTGATTTTAGCCTCTTGATGTCCTTTGTAAAGCTGGACTGGCTAGAAAGGGAAGGGGCAGCACTAGAGTCCAATCCGGTGTGTATTTCATGCTAATGTGCTGACAATCAACTTGCTGACAGGAGAGAGAGCAGAGAGATTACCATATTATGTACTAGTAGAAAAGCGGCACTTGAATACCGATCTTCTAGATATAAGCTTTATTTCTGAATGGCATAAAAACAGCGTACAGAAAAACTACTAACACATTTCTACCCTAGCAGCGGGCCTCAATTGAAGCATAGTGAGTGCTATGATTAAGGCCCGCTGCTAGGGAAGAAACACATTAGCAGCTATTCTGTATGCTGCTTTTATGCCATTCAGAAATAAAGCTTATATCTAAAATATGGTTATTACAGTTTTTTACAAGTACATGACTTATTGAGGTCTGGCAGAGATTTTTTTTCCAGGCACTGGGGTTCCAGTGGAGGATTTGGGTCAGAGGTGGTAGAGCGGCTCTTTCTATGAATCAAGATTACCCTACTAACTTGCTGTTACTCCTGTGCTGTTTAACCAAAGCAGAAAAAGGCAGATTAGCATGCTGGCTGTGTATCTGTATTTCTGTCCATCTAGCTCTGCCAAATTATTTGCCAGGTAAAATAACTCCTGTAAACATAACATGGTTTGCCTGGAATTCAGATTTAATGGAGCTCTAGGAGATGTTAAGTTTGGAATAGTCTTGTATTACCAAAACCTGAATGGTGCTTCTTTTTTTCTGTACATATCTGGATGTGTTGATTTTTTGCTGTTCATGATGTGGTTTGTTTAGCTATATTTAGATATGGGACTTCTAGAAATATATTATTTTGAGATTACATGGCACACGGGTACACTCTATACAGCTTATGTGACTTCTTAAGCCAAGTGGTTGAACCAGTCTGTTAAAAGGTATTTACAGTAAAATACAAGGATACTCATGCAATAAGGCTTTCTCTGTGCAGACTGATTACTTACGCACCGCCAGAACAGTGCTACCTGGCAGCTCAATTGCATTTGGTCACCTTTCTGACCTAAGAAAATGTTAAATTAAGTCAAAATATCTGTGCTGGGTTTGCAAACAGTTAAAGTTTTTACTTCTGCTTATTTACATGTATGACATTTCTTTAGGTGCGCAGTGTTGAGGTAGCATTGCAGTACTCTGTTAATTTGTATTGCTAGTTCATGGTGGGAGAATGGCTCAGTTCCAGCTAGCTCATTTGAATACAGCAGTTCCTTCCGGCAAAGGATTACATTGATCTGCGGGCACTAGAAGTCATGCATGGAAAAGCTAATCACTCAAGTGAGTCTAATGAAAAAGCAGTAGAGATATGGGAAAATGGCCAGAGATATATGTATAGTGGTAGAGGGCCGGAAACACCAAGACTGATGATGAGAGAAATGTGATTGCTGCACATCTTGTGCATTGTCCAATAAATATCATGGACAGCTAATCTGCATAGCCAAGGTAGTGTTGTATTGAATAGTGTGCAGCATGATCTAAGTGTAAATATGATATGTGTATGAATGTGTGTATATATATATATATATATATATATATATATATACATGTTTTAGAAAAATGGTATTGGTGCATCCCTAATATATATATATATATTGCACCAATACCATTTTTAACCATAGTTGCTTACTGGCCTAAAATTTGCAAGGCGCTGGGAATTGTGGACATTCATCACTGTTACAGTGAAATTCCTGTTTTTTGGAACTGTTACATTCAGTTCTTGCTATTCATTCATATTATAGTTTCCTTGCATTCAAGCCTATGTAGACACATGAAATGCCAAGCATAATGGTTAGAAAAAATGGTATTGGTGCATCCCTAATATATATATATATATTAGGGATGCACCAATACCATTTTTTCTAGACCATGTACCGATACTT
>NW_017306885.1:957322-964192 GCF_000935625.1 Nanorana parkeri
TATATATATATTTGTATTCCGTAGTGTATATAAAGTGTGTACTCTTAAAAGGAATGCATGGTAATTTTCTAAAGAAAACATGGGCAGATATCTTATCTGAACTGTTTTATTTAGCAGGAAGGCACAGTGATTCTCTCAGCAGCTAAGTTGTATTTATGTTCAAAGTAACACTTATCTAAAAATGTGATAGTTATGCCAAAAATTACTTTGGGGGGGGGGTCTCAACAAATTACTTTACATTATTGAAATAAACTATACTTTTTCTTTTAGGGAGGTGTAACCCTAAAACACAGGTCGTTACATTTAAAAAGTAAACCACTGTTAACATTATTAAAGAAAAATATATATTATGCAATCCATTGTACACTGCCACACTATACAGAACTAAAATGGGTTTAAACTGGAATTTTTTTTCACTGGTCTTTACATTAGTCGATCATGTTGAAATAAAAAAGGATTTATATACCCATGCGCTGCCATTGCAGTCCTATCAGCAATACCTCACTTATACATATACACATATTTTGTAGTATTGCTGGCAAATCCTTTTAATGTAATGGTGATTTAAAGCTGAACTCCAGGTATACATTTTGGTGTAAGAATGCTTTTTTTATACTTGGTAGGGCCACAGGGAACATGTAAAACACTGTAGTAGCCGGAGCTATTACAGTGCTTTACAGCAGTCTTTGGGGTCCTCTATGGCAGTGGTTCTCAACTCGTGGGTCGCGACACCCTCTGCAGTGGGTCGCGGCGTCATGTCTGCATAGACCGGCCCATCTGCATTAGAGAGAACTAGAGGGGGAATTTGTGGTTCAGCCTGTGGAACCTCATAATGTCAAACTGTCCCCTCTCTCCCGGCCTCCCCCGGGCTCTCCGATAAAGTGGTATGGCCCGGGGAGAGAGGGGACTATTTCCTCACTTTCGGGCCGGCGCATTAATATCAGGAGCCGCGGCGCCCGACAATTAAGTTATAGTTCCGGCCTGCACTGGAGAGTACAGCAGATATCAATCCGCCGCTGTATCTACTGTACTCTCCAGTCCAGATAGTTCAGTCGGCTGGAATCAGAGAAAGGTAGGCAGGCAGATAGGGAGATGTGCACTGTGGCAGGACAGGGGACACTGATGGATATTATGTATTCCAAGCCCACATAATATCCATCATGTATATCCATCACTGTCCCCTGTCATAATGTATGTTAATTAAATACACAATTAATGTTATTACACAGACTGGGCTCAGAATACATAATGTCCATCAGTGTCCCCTGTCATATTGTCCTCTGTCAGTGCAGAAGCTGGGGAGTGTATGGGGGGGGGGCATTAGCAGGGGGCTCCGCCCACATAATATCCCACATAATATCCAATAGTGTCCCCTGTCGTAATGTCTCCTGTCAATGCAGAAGCTTCGGGGAGCATTAGCAGGGGCTTAGTAGAGAACCTGCCATGGTGCCCCTGCTAATGGCCCCCCCTTCCCCATACCCACACCCTCACCACCCCCTCTAGGTTCTGCACTGACAGGGGACATTAGGACAGGGTACATTGATGGACATTATGTATTCCAAGCCCACATAATGTCCATCGGTATCAGTGGCGTAACCAGAGTTATGGGCGCCCGGGGCAGACATCCCCCTCCCCCCCCCCATTATATAAACATCCACTGGAACTGTACCCCGCAGCCGCCACCCCCACACGTTTTTATTTTAATTTACTTTCAGCAAAATATATATTGCTGAATACTGCACAAGTTGTTTTGTGTAATAAATTAAAATGTTTCATAAATGAAATCATTTTTGGGTCACGCCTTAATGACCAAGGAAACATGTGGGTCCCGAGGTTACACAGGTTGAGAACCACTGCTCTATGGCAAACACATAGCCATTCAGTGACCATTTAGGGGATTGCCTAGGAATTTTAACAGTGCATACAAAGCGTTCCCTGATTGGATGAGGGGTGGAGATGGCACGATCTGCCCCTAGTCTGATCCGAGCATGTCTTGTATTATTGATAGAAATGCTAGGTGTTCTATGAATGGCCGCTGTGCTGAGCTAGCCAGCTTGGGTTTTTTTTTCACAGCAGAGCAGAAGCTGCAGTGTTACAGTGTTTTACAGGATTTCCGTGCCCCTTCCAGGTATAAAATATGTATACTTACATTGGTTCAAGCTGGACCAATGTAAGTATATATAAATATTTATACTTGGAGCTCAGCTTTAAAGTGCTGTAACATGGATGCTGCCGATCACATTTTGCTAAAAGCATTAAAACTCAATCTTCCATCTCAGGATCCAAGCTTCAGCTTGGATCTCTGCTCCAAAAGAAATCAATTGGTTTTCTATTGTAACTCAGATTCCAACCATAATTTTTCTGACTCACTGGAAACCAAGGGAGTATCTGATCACCATGTGAAATAATACTGTTTAATTCTACCCATTTCTTTCTAGGAATTGGTGCACAGGTTTAGATTAAAAGGACAATATGCGTTGCATACTTGCTGTGATATAATGAGCATGTTGTTGCTGGCTATCTCCTGCCAAAAGGTCATCCTATACAAATACAGGATAACCATTGTATACATGTTACGTGTAGCCTTCTCTGAAGAGATAATTAGACTGATTTCTTAGCCTATGAGAAAATCAATAATTCACCCTCCAATGTAATATTCAGCCAGCATTAAAATTTTAGGAAGAAAAAAGATAAATGAGCTATAGTAACAATGATCTATACTCCCCATATAGATATCTAGTTATCTCTCTAACGATCTTTACTGTAGAATTAACCAAGATGACCAAGAGGTACAGGGCCAACCAGGACACATTTCTCTAGTAAAACTACTAAACAGAAATAATAAAAACACTAAAAAGTCAGCCAGAAACCAATGCCTTGTTAAGTTATATATAAACTTGATAGCAGCTGCCATTCTGCCTGTGACCTAATTAATAGAAAATCCAAATGAGAGGTTTGCTCAATGCATGCAGGAGGAAAACCTGGGTGAGTTGTGAAAGCAGTGTTTTCTACGAATTCAATACTGCCCTATCTCCCAATTGTCCCTTTTTTTTGGCAAGCTAAAGTTGGCGAACTCTTACAGTGGGGCTAGCTCTGCACTGCAAGGGTTAAGTGCTCATTTTGGTCCAGGGACCAAAATAAAAAAAAAATTACTCAACTGATCCCTGGTCTTGCCTGGCTGACAGACCAGTCCCTGCCGCCTCTAAACCCCCCAGCTCCGGCTATCTAAGGACTTGTGAGGTCATTGCGTAAAATGCAGGTCCATTTGATGCAAGGACACTGAGGGACATACCACAGCCAGAGCAGAAGGGGGGGGGGCACCCATAGGTAAGGGCACCCATATTTACAGTATACATATAAAATTTATGTTTTTATCTCCGTATCTTAATACAATTAATGTATCTGATTGTGCTTATATCAGTCAAGGTCTATAAACGGCTACAACAAATGTCTACATGTCTATTCCTGAACAAATCCATCCTAGTTTAGGTTAAAATAGATTATCCTGGCAGCTGGTCCTATACACAGTGCTCTCACAAACATTTAACACATTTGACTGTATTCATTGTCTAATATAGAGTGGTGTACCCTCTAGTGGCTACAAGCTAATATAGGTAATGTCATCATGGAGCATGCATGTTACAATTAAAGTGTAACTGCAGCTATTAAAATAAGAGCCTCATTGGTCCTCCCACAACCTCCTTATTAAATGTAAAAGTAAACACAAACTTCAGTTCTCATGTGTCAGGGCTTTTCGTTGCAACAACCTGAGACGAGCAAGGCAGCATCTTCATCCCCCCAGTAGCAAAATGGCTGAGTAGCATTGCACAAATGTTGGGGAGTGTGCAGCGTTGACCAATTGCCACCTGTAAGGAGGATAAAGATGCCACCCAGCTGGACACAGCCTTCAGCAGTGAAAACCCCCCAATCAATCAATCGGAGGTCTGCAACTACGTATACAAATTTTATGGGGAAAAAAGGGTTCCTGGGCCTTTTTAATCACAATATCAGTTATAATGTAACAGTACACATTCATAATTTTAAAAAATATATTTTTTGCATTTTTCATTACAACTAAATGTTTGCTAACATTTTTGGCAAGCAAGATGTACAAAACTAATTCTAACACGCTTAGTAAAATAGCAAGGCATCCTAAGATGAACTCAGAAGTGGACATACCATTGGTGCATAGTATACTATACACCAATGGAACTTAGGGAACCTTTGATACTAGCTGTGGCTTAGGTTTGGGGGCTAAGACTTCTGACAGAGACCAACAAAATGGTCACTTCTAGGGCAGATAAGAAGTGAGAGGCATTCATCATGATGTCCTAAATGTGTTCTCGTGGTGTTCAAAATCCAAAAGGTGCCAGGCAGAGCCCTGTAACTACTCCAATTCCTGCCTGACCAGCACATACTTACAACCGTAAGAGTGTTCATGATATCTCAAAGGCTAATCTTCATCTGCATCTCTATCTATAGAGAACAAGGATTTCCTACTTGAGCACTAGTTGAAGGTGGTGCCCAAAACTGTTTTTGCAACGGAGCCGCCCTGGTGCCTTTGTCTGTCTCTAGCTGAACTAGATGACAGAGGGGCCACACAGCCACATTGTCATATCAGAAAGTAGGTATGGACTGGTACAAGAATTAGGAAAAGGCTGACTAGCAAGAGAAAGACCTCTACCTGCCTCTGATAAGTGAGAAAAATGCAATCCCAATTGCATCTGAAATAACATAAATGTGGAGCTAGTCTTCATTTTCTTTTATTTCTACTAAACATTATAGCTACACAGAGACAACACATACATGTTATTGGTTCCTCTGCTTCAAGAAGTAAGTGACTGCAGAAGCATGTACCTTTTAAAGCGAATACAAGGTGTTGTCAAACGCTTCAGTAAAGAAGCTGAATCCTTCTGAATACTGGACCTGCCCACAAAGTGTCAGCTTAAATTGTGAACAGGGGAATGCTGCAATTTAAAAGAATTGTTTTATTGAAACCTCATTGGATTTTCTGAACGTTGTGTTCTAAATGATAAGCCTTGCAAAGTAAACGGCAGGTACACTCCTGAAAGATGCTCTGTATGACATCCCAAGCCACTGCACAATTTAATTTCACATCTGGAAAGCAAGAAAAACGTCCGCTATTACTCATACACATAAACGGCAACATAAAAGGTGCTTTGTGCGAAGGCGTTGGTGCTTTTGCCCCCTAACAGTTTGTGCCATTGTAGATCGTAGGTTGGGGAGTACATGCCCCTGTCTGGTTGCGACAGGTCTGCACCATAAACAAAGCACACTTTATACCTATTCAGGAGCGGTGTGCAGATATGTGATTAGGAAAGCAGTCATTTTCTGTGTGCCAGTTGGTTTGTTAATTGGCTAATTAAAAAACATGTTTACATATCAATTACTGAACTCTGCTATTGTCTGTGGAGCAGAAGCTTTGAAGTAGGCAAATGCAGTAAAATGTGCGTAAACAGTTAGAGGAATGATCAGCTTCCTATCTTACAGTGATATTACACGCTATTAGTTTTATCCATATGTACTGCTAAAATAAAGACGTACCTTGTTCACTGCGGCTTCATCTTGTAAAGTTTTCCTGCACCCCTTCCGGTTCCAGGGTGACTCCTTTCTTTTGCAGGCTCCTCTGGAGCCACACTTTCATGTGTTCCCCTAGAATCAGACTATAGGGGGATATGTGTATGCTGCCAGTGTCTACATGCACTGACGTTATTGGGGCACTTTCCCATACAGGCAGTTCAGGGAAGCAGCATGATGGAAAAAGGAGGAGGGAGGTGTATACTCATAATAAAGTAAGTGCTTATTTGTGATTCATAAATAAAATGTCTATTGTGCTGCAACAAGCCAATGATTTCTGTCAAATGCAAAAATAAAAGAAGCTTTTGTACTACTTGAATATAGCACTCATATTCATGACCAATGTACTCTGCTTAACCTCTGTTTAAGGTACGTTGCATGTGTGTTGTGCAGAGAAATTAAAAAGTCTTCGATATGGTTTCCAGAAAAACAAGTATTATAATAAGGGATGAATGATAAGGAATGTAAAACATGCATTAACCACATGATTGGCCAACAGCACACTAAAATACATAGGTATAAATAGAGCATAAATGTCGATTAGGCAAGTGTCAAACAGCCAAGGGTTCCTTCTGGGCATTAATGCACACATACCTAATGACCCGCTTACACCTGCATGTATTACTATTTCATTGACTTATCGCACCTTATCAAATTTGCCTTAATAATGATGCCCCATGTATTTTTAGTAAGGTGCTCACATCTATGCATTTTGGTGGAGAGCAATTAGTAAAAATTCTGTATATTACATCTTAAAAGTGTTTTTATGAAAACAAATTATATAGACAAAAGAGGTAATGTATATAAAACACACATTGACAATGTGTCACAAAAAAGAAATGCATGTGAACGCATGTAAAAAAATTTACACATCGGCGCAGGTTCGCACCATGCCATTACTTGTTAATAGCACCCCAAATGTGGCAGGAAAATGTGCATCTTAGCCCATGCATCCTTTCACATTATGCTGCAAGAATGTCATCAAAGACGATACTCTTGCCGAATGGTGTTCGGACAACATACTGTATTTCATAGCTTAGCCCATGCATTGAAAAAAGTGGTTAAAAAAAGTGTGAAGCTCAGTACATAAGGTTTTTTGCAATGTTTATTGTGCGTAGGGAAGCCCACTGAAATGAATAGCGCACTGCAAAATTCACGTGTGAAGCAAGTGTAAACGGGGCCTAACTCTATAGAATCCTGTGCATATACACTGCCAATAGTTCCCCCCCCCCCCAAATGGGAACGCAAGTAGTTAATGAATATTAAAAGTCA
>NW_017306885.1:965199-984975 GCF_000935625.1 Nanorana parkeri
GCAGTAGTTAATGAATATTAAAAGCTCAGATCCTGCGCTACATAATTATTACCGGAAATGCTCTAACCAAAAACAGTTAACAGCACCCTATACACAGTAACTACTGTTACAGCAAAATGTCTTGCAGCCACTTTTTAAATAATAAATCACAATAGCAGAGAAATATTCCCAATGAAAACCTTATTATATACTGAGGAATTTGTTTATTTTCCTAAAGATCGCTGAATTGTTTCTGAAAGCGTACCAACTTCTTGTTTCTGTTTAGATGAAAACATTTACAAAGTGCCAACCAGAAACACACAGCTTGGAATATTTACAGAAAGCCTCAACAAGCACGACACTGGCTTCTTGCTTATTTTTGTCGTGCTCGCGTTTGTCTTATTTTCTGGCCTTAGTTTCCTGCCTTTGTGCAAGACTCTGGTACAACAAATGCATCTTATTCTCACTATTCTTCTTCGGGCAACTCAATTTGAACTTGTAACTCCAGAGAAGACAAATCCACTAGATAAATATATATTCTCCAATGTTGGCATGGAAACTACAGATAACAATGATGTAAAGCGACATAATAGCGTAGAATCGGTATTAAAGTAATGCAATATGAATACTGTATTTGTACAATTTCTGCTATTGATGTTATTCTTTGTGTTTCCATTCATTGCGCCTATCTACATGCTGTATGCAGCAAGGTCTACAAGTGTCTGAATTGGTTTGGTCAAAGCGTCAATACAGATGATGCCATTTAAAAATGGTTATTTGCTTAAAAGCCAGAAGCAAAATGCACATTTTTTTAACTTGTGAATGGGTCTCTGTAAAAATACTAGAACAGGGAGTATTCGGATTACTCAGCAAAGAGAAAGCAATGGTTTACTTCCTTTTTAATGGTATCTACGAGAGCGAAATTCAGAATGGTAAAGCAGCATGATACCAATGAAAGCATGATAAAGAGGCATAAAGCATTTAGGAAGGGATATGATCACATTGTACAAATTGTTTAATGTTGACAGCAGAATCAGCAACAAACTGTTCACCCTAAGGTCCCAAAAGCAGACACGCGCCCCCAAATGAGAATGTAGAAAGAGAAGTTTTATCTCAAAATGTGTAGGGGATTACTTACTGTTGGAGCAGAAAATATATGGAACTCGCTTTCCCAGATGATGGTATCAGCTGAGAGCATGGGTTCATTCAAAATTGTTTTTAGATGTCTTCTTTAGTGAAAACAAATCTCTAGAAGGGTATGGAAATTCGTAGTGACACACACACACACACACACACACACGCACACACACACACACGATTACCTGCATGGAGTCGTTATTCAACCCTTAAAAGGAAAACTACGAGGTGAGTGTAAATCACTCAACCTCATAGTTCGAGCCGACGTGTGACAATGAAACGGTCACAATAGATTGGGAAGTGAGCGAACACATACCTTCGCTCGCTCACTTTTTGATCATCTCCCTGCAGAGAGCAGGGACGGTCCCTAGCGGCTACCTGCAGGGATTCCCCCCTTCCTCTATCTAGAGGCTCTGCCTCTAGATAGGCAGCTGCAACTCACGCAGCTGTGAGTGGATCTCGACAGAAATGTCAGGATCCGTCCCGTCTGCGGTGGTCTCAGTATAACGCGAGCTGTAGCTCGTGATATATTGAGCTTTGGGTCACGGGTGGGTGCTAGTATATGTCCTCCCGTGACCCTTAACCCCTTCGTGACTGACGACATACAGTGTACGTCGCCAGCATCGGGGCTGTTTAAACAGAACAACTATGTATCTATAGGTAACTATGTAAACCTTAGGAGAGAGTATTTGTCTCCTAATTACATAGAGTACACTGGCATTTGTGCCATTCACTGCACTCACAACATGGCAATATATCCTCCTCCTTCTTTCCCTGAGATCCTGTTACACTTCAGTATTGCTGGGGAGAGCATGCTAACAAGAGCCCTTCAAAATAATGGTAAACCCCCTACTTAATGTATTATACTGTTATACTTACACAGTCTCTTTCTTTTTTCTTAACCCCTGATCATTTTAGCAGACGTTCCATAGACCGGTATTGGAGTGTTCTCTGTCTGGGAAGGTGCTTTAAACGTTCAATGCTGGTTTCTGATTGCAAACCTTGTGTATACCTATCAGAAGCAGCACTGAGCAGCCAACATAGGTCTTTGCTAAAGTTCTTTATTAAACAAAAATCTCCCTCTTTTGCTATCTCCCTCTCTCTCTCTATTTTTGAAAAGCCACTTAATATTTGAAGCTCACTTCTAAAACATCTGTAAATGAAAATTCAATCGGGGGTGACTCAGTGGCCAGAACTATATGCAACATGTCTGTGAAGGTTCTCATTCATCCAGGTCATGGTATATCTGTAAAGAATAAGTCAAGGCAACTGGACTTGCCGTATTTTTCTTGAAGACTTTTCACTGGTCATCCAAGCAGCTTTCTCAATTCAGAATGACTTGTATAAAATTTATCTGGGAATAAATATGGTGAATGTTGTTCCAATCCACATAATCTGTTAGTCACAACCAGGTGTTGATTGCATTTGCATAATTTGATAATTGATTGCAAATGTAATCAACACCTGGTTATAACTAACAGATTATGTGGATTGGAACAACATTCACCATATTTATTCCCAGATAATTTTTATACAAGTCATTCTGAATTGAGAAAGCTGGTTGGATGACCAGTGAAACGTCTTCAAGAAAAATACGGCAAGTCCAGTTGCCTTGACTTATTTTTTACAGATATATGCAACACCCACTGAAAGAATACTTGTTATTCTTCACATTTGCATGCCCAGGAATGTATTACTAAGCACAATTCATTGGGATTCCACAGTAGAGTAGAAGATTAGCCCGACTTCTGTATAAAAAGAGTTTTCACAGCAGCTCAGAAGCAGTGCGCATGTTACGCTGCATTTCTAAATATACGCAGACGGTCCCTGACTGGCACAGATTATACTTGTAATTAAGTCCCACTGGTAATACTTTTTATGTGATTAGAAATTATATTCCTTCGTTCCTTTATTGACTGGCTGGTAGGAGGTTATCTGTCTACTACACTGAAAAGTTTAAAAGGCTTAGACAAAGACGGTGGAAAATGCTACAGACTCCAGAAGGATGTGTACATAGACCGCATAAAGCATGGTTGCATACAATCCAAACTAGAAAAGAGCCATTACAGCAGAAGGGCAAACACTGAATTAACCCTTGCAGTGCAGTAGGTAGCAGGGGTTAAGTGCTCGTTTGTAAATAGGTTAAAAAACAAAATTATACTCACCCAAACCTCAGAGCCAGCCAGCTGTTACTCGCCTCCCCGCCGCATGACTCCTCCTGCACTGCAGCGATAGAATGTCCCCCAGCGTCCTCACAACCTATACACTGTCTGTGTATAGAATGTGATGACTCAGTAACCCTAAACTGCTGCAGCTGAGGGGGAGAGAGGCAGAAGGGACCAGTCTATGATCCGACCAGCTCAGAGGATCAGGTGAGTATAACATTTTATTTTCCTCCCTAGACACAAACAACCATTTAACCTCCGCAGTACAAAGGTAGCCCTACTGCAAGTTTTGGTAAAATTTGTGCCTGGAGGTCTGCTTTAACCTTTTGTGTGGTGGTGTGCAGAACGAATATAGTAGTCTATACAGTCAGAGGCCCAGGTGCTTCACATACTTGGCCAGTGCCGTTCAGGTGCACAGTCATCCGATGGTTAGACTTCCCCCTGGCCAAATGATCTGTTGGCCTTCTCAGTAAAAAGTAATTCCACGCAACTAAAATTATCTAGTAAACACAGCAACTGCGCTAAAGTAAAAACGTTCACCTCCAACTCCATGGAGGTTTAATATGCTAGTACTTCCTGAAGCTTGTACTCTAAGGCCTCATGCACACACAACACAAGAGCAAAATTGTATATTGTATATGCGCATATGTGTACGTGCGTATATGCGTACACTATATGCAATCCCAGAATGCATCAATCGCAATAGACATTTTAATGAAGTGTACGCGCCTAAAAAATACGCAGAAATAAGTTGCCAGGACGCATCTCGGGTCCATTCTGTTTTTGCGCATCTTTACGCAGCGCAAATATATGGCTCCATATGCAGTTGTGTATGGAGCCATTTATTTCCATATGCTGCATATGGGACTGTGCGAGCATATATGCAGCATATTGTACGGCAGTGTGAATGAGGCCCAACTCTGGCTGCTTTCTACAACTCCAATCACAATAAAACTATCAAGGCTTGCATGTGATTGGTGGTTGTGCAAACCTATCACTGGCAATTGTAGTGTGAGGTTTTCAATGCGTGAGAGGCGGGAAGAAAGTTGCCCAAGCATTAGAGGATCTTACATTCCAGGATCAGCAGATTACCAACAAAGGGGGCTGTGATGAAATGGTGCAGTAATGCAAAGGCTTCATAAAAAGTGATAAGTAGGCAGATAGTGTTGCCGACAGGTATCTCAAAGCTGCATTTTCAGTTTTTACTGGAGTGTACCTTTAACAGAGGTTAACAAAACCTCTGTACATAAAAAAAAAAAAAAAAAAAAAAGGACCTTTAACCCCTTTGCTAAAAACCACATTAGCATACAGCTCTGCATGCCGATATAAAATCAACTTACATTCACTAGCTAAACAAACATACTGAGATAATGTGCATGGTCGCATGTCTAGTCACATGTGCCAGAGTTCCAGGAAGTAAAGGGAGAGCTAGTAACCTGCCCTTAGTTACAATGGCCACTGTCAGAAGACTGGGAAAGAAAAGAAGAATAAGGTATACAAAGAATACAAAGCCGGCAATGATCTAGAAGTATGTGTTTGTAGATTGTCATTACTAAACAAATCAAAAGGTGTGTTTGTTATTATTTTGAAGCTATGGGTAAAGTTCCTCTTTAATAAACTATCTAAGTGAAGGTGTTGTGGTTAAACCCAACAACCACGGGCTTCCTCAAGCAGCTGAGGGAGGACCTTACTGTTGCAAATTGGGATCACTATATAAAAAAAAAGGTATGCAGATGCATTCTGCATGGAATTCCTACTATATGGAAAGTCATTCAATGAAAGTTAAAAGGAGAACTATGGGGTTAGGTATTTTCCCCATAGTTCTCCTAAGGGT
This sequence comes from Nanorana parkeri, assembly GCF_000935625.1. Lineage (NCBI taxonomy): Eukaryota > Metazoa > Chordata > Amphibia > Anura > Dicroglossidae > Nanorana > Nanorana parkeri. Next base: position 970,315 of record NW_017306885.1, read on the forward strand.
AACGGGAGGACACAAACTAGCGTCCTCCCGTCACCCAAAGCTCAGTATACCGCGAGCAACAATTATGTCTGAATCCCCCCAGCTGCGTGAGTGCCAGCTGGCTCGGCCTATCTAGAGGCAGAGCCAGCTGTACCCGCCCCCTCCCCCGTCCGTTCCGCCAGTCAGCGCTGGAGGATCGGACAGGGGAGGGGGGAATCCAGTCCCTCCCCTGTCACCGATCTCTGTCGGTACAGGATCGAGAAGTGAGCGAACGCCGGTATGTGTTCGCTCACTTCCCGATCTACTGAGCCGACCTGTGACAGTTTCATTGTCACAGGTCGGCTAGAACTATGAGGCTGAGTGAAAATCACTCACCTCATAGGTCTCCTTTAAAGGTGAATGACTTGAGTTCAGACCAGAAAAAAATACAAAAACAATTTAACAGCTCAGGTTGATTTTTCAGGCATGAGAATGAGGAGCAAAACTCCAATTTTACTTCAAAGGGTCTTCAGAAAGGTTTAGCTGTCATGTGAACAGATGTACACCAGTCCATTGTGCAATACTGCTTAACAATTATGATCTGCATGGAGGGATCACTGAGATAAAACCTAACCCGTGATTTCTCTACAAAAGGAAAAGGAAAGGTCTTAAATTACATGTAATGTAAACTCAATCTCTAAAATCTCATATAAGCTTTGACATGTTAAAATCATTTTAAAAGCCATTTTCAATATTTTTAAGTCAGCAGATTTCATTAAAATATTAGCAGCCACGAAGCTGTATGTCCCTAAGACACTCCCTGTTAAATTATGACAATGCTCTCCCTCCCAACTATGGATTTTGTTGTCACCCCTGCCATACAGGCTTGAGTTGGAGACTATAACTAGCCATTTCAACACACATCACTCCACTGTTGTCACCGTCGGGAAACCTGCCCCGAAAAATGCCATGCAGTCATCAATGGAGTAAGTGCATGTATGCATGAAATGTGTGCAAAGAAGCTGTAGCAGATCTGCAGCACTGAGATGCAACAACAGCTTTTTTTTTAATATGGCAATTGTTTATAATAGACAGGGCTTTATCTAACTAAATGTCACTAAGGTAGGTTTTACATATGTTAGAATGCAACATAGTAAGACTTAGGGGTCTATTTATAATTAATTTGCATAGTTCATTTGTCCAGCCAAACTGCAGGTACATTCATTGTGAGTCAACCAGCTGTTTTGAGAATGAGGCAAAACCAAATGTTCTCAGTACAATTTATCTTCTTGTCGAATAGTCTTCAATAAGTTTATTTACACAGAAGAGAGTGAAAGGGGAAAATACTGCATGACCACCACATGGAACTGGGGATCATAGGAAATAAACATGCGTTAGTAATGAGATGCAATTCAAGACTATGCTGGGGAGAAGGAGCACATCAATGTAACCATTGCTATCGCTGTAGTAACACTGGTTACATTTATATGCTCATTCCTTCCAGTGGTCTCTAGAATTTTAACATTGGATCTCGTCACTATCATGTATTTATTATGTATGAACCTTGGCTAGTCCATCTAGTGGACATAATATGTTACTTTACCCGTTCACTATATTGTGCTTGAATAGAACTATTGAAGTACATTTGACCAGAAGACAAACTGCAATAAAAACGTTTGGTTTTTCCGCATTCTCACTCAGAACTAATTAACATCCCGTCTCATTGGATGAATAAGCTATGTGAATGTTCTGATGCAAGAAAGATTGAACTCTTTAGCAACATATTTTTAAGGTATGTTTGCGGTATCTAAGGCTCCATTCACATATAACGTTTGCATTTCCCACGCAGTTTTCCATCCAGAAGACCGCACGGCACACAAATGCTGTAATCTTTACAACTGCACGGATTCCGAATGTGCAGAATCTGACAAAAAATTGCGCTTGTACTATATTGTGGGAGGCATGGTTTTGTACCGCACATTCGCTGCAAAAGTCTGGAACATGCACAATAAAGTGCATTGTTTTTTATGTTTAGAGCGGTTCCGCGCGTATTTGTATGGCCGAATACGTGCGGACAACCGCTTCTGTGTGATGGAGCCTAAAGAAGATGACTGCTGCTGGGCAAGGGTTATTTCTATTATGCTTTGGGGATGTGTGACAACTAATGGCACATGAAGTACTGTGCAGGCAGAGGTAAGAATGGATTCAACCAAGAATACACATATAATTGAAGCTAATGTCTCAAAGTAAGTGAAGACACAAACTTAAAAGGGGCTGGATGTTCTAAAAAAACCAAAAAACTATGATACAAAACATGCCTCAAATTAACTAACTATGTGCTACCTCAAGAAAATAAAGAATAAGGCTTGAAATTATCTTCTCAGTCCCCAGACTTAAATATTATTTCAAATGTCTGGCTGAATCTCAAACATGCAGTCCACACAAACCACCCAGAAATATTTCTGAGCTAAAAGTGTTAGCCAAAGAAGCATGGGAAAAAATTCCTAAAGGACCAAAAGACAACTGGCAGTCAGAAATGTTTGGATCTTGTGGTTTCCAAAGGGGTATTATGTACTGATTGACTAGGTGCCCAACATTTTGCATAAGTAATATTAGGTTTTCTTTTTTTCTAGTCTGTTGAACTCAGCAAATTTATAGAAATTGTACATTATAATATGTAGTTTTGTACCTTTTCCTGGAGGTTGTAGCAACTTTCGTTTAGCTCTTACAACTGTATAAAAAAAGGTTAGCGCTAGAGAACATTTATGAAGATTTGGTGCAAACAATAGGGAAAGATACCTTTGATACATAACTGTAAATAAGTGGACACGGTGATTCAAGCATGGTAGAATGAGTAATGAGGATGACTTTCAGTCAAGCAGACCACGAGATCCTCACTCAAGAAAAAGTACTGTAAGTTAGACATCTAACCAAGAAGTGATATAACAGACAAGGTAAAAACCACAGTTGATTGCATTCAGAAAGTACATCTGGCAATACCAAGTTTTGCCCGTTGAGTCCCAAAGCTCCTCACTCAAGAGCAAAAGCTAATCTGGAGGAACATGCCATGGGACAGTCTTGTGCTTTTCTGAGCCTTTGAAGACAAATTTCTGGAATGATTTGTAACCTTTAAGTCCATTTTCACCTTTTTAAGTGGCTAACATTTGTTGTGGTAATGTAGAGGTGCAGTGATGATGTACAGTGCATTCAGAAAGTATTCAGACCCCCTTCACTCATTTTTTTTCTCATTAATCTACACTCAGTTACCCATAATAACAAAGAGAAAAAATAATTTTAGAAAAGTCTGTGAACATATAGAGGGGTTTTCTCAAATCTGACTGCAAAAGTGGAAATACACTTTAAACAAACCAAGGGTACACCACTATATCCCAACAAAACAACCAAACCAATGGAAGTATCCTGGCACACCTTCTCCATTCAGCTAAAGCCTGACACTTCTTTTGTAAATGTTCTGCAACAGTCAGATCATGGATGGGTTAGTTGTAGTGGATTACTTTGCAAGTGAACAAAATCATCATTAGAACAAACTGTTCTAGCTAGCTAGGAAAATCTCAAATGCCGAGGTGAGATGACCAAAAGTGGTGTTGTTTCAAGTTCCATGCAACACTTCAGCATTGCAATGGCTGCCATCCATGAACATAGGTTTGAATGTGTCAACGCCCTTCCTGTTCACCTAATCTTGTACCCATAGACTACCATCTTTGCCCTATTCTAAAACATGGCAGGTGTGCCTTTTGAGGTCCACAACTATGTTATTAATGCTGTTGGAGCCAATTTTACAAACCTGGCAAATAATTTTAATTGGAGGGAACCAACGCTTCAAGAGAAACATTAAGAAAACCAGCCCCATCATATTTTTCAAGTTTATTATTTCCATGCCAAGAATTTATGGCACAACTCATATGTCACTGTGGAAGTTCTAAAAAATGAACTGGCAGGCTACATTTTGAGTATATCTCTGCAATATATCAATATCCTCCCATGTTTTATCTCTTTAAAAATGTAAAAAAAAAACAAAAAACAGAACCCCTCCTTCAATCTCCATAAATGTGAGGGAATTGTTCTAAGTTCCAGCAGCGGGGAACTGAGGAAGGGCTGATAACACTACTAGTGCAGTAAAATTGTCAACTCATTACAGAAAGTTTGATGCTCACTGGATTTCTGGCAGGCTCAACAAGTGTTCTTCTCTAGTTTTATCCAAAAAGTATTGTAGAGATGTACTGAATGTTTTTTTGTCTTTGCCGAGACATACTCTCTAGCATTCTATGTAGTAAATGTATTCCTCTACTATGCTCACTGGAAAAAATACAAGGTTCTATAATCATTTCTAAATAATCCTAATTAAATGGTACACTACAGAAAATATTTTTTTAAAAATCACATTTATATTAATCCTTTAAAAAGGTGGCTCTGGTGCCCTCTTGTGCACCTGGCTGCAGACAGAGGTTCCTGTAGTTATCTGCAGTTGTACCCGGAATGCTGGTAAAAGACATAGCAATTCAATATTTACAATTCCTCCATGGAAAATAGCACTATTTGAACATTAGGCATAATGGAAATCTGTTTGTTAATGTGATGTTTTGGCTCTTAATAAATCTAGTGACATAAAAAAAGTATTGTAAAGCACTGCTAAAAGCCTTGTCCACAATACCTAATACATCACAAATAGCTGCAATCACGACTTTAAATATCTCAACTATTCATATGCAAAATGGAAGTTAATTACAAATATTGCAAGAGATGGATAAACAAGAGAACAAAATGGTCTACAAGTATACAGTATCTTATATTTGACATCTTTTACCATTTATTCCATCTTGGAATTCATTCTAGAAAGCATTTCTGGCATGATAAATGTTGTACCCTATAAGATCACAGCAGCTATTCTGAAATCATATCAATGTTATTAAAAGGGGTCTGTCGTGATAGAGGCATGGGAGCAACCAGTACTGACTTTTGATGGTGCCAGCTCTAGGGTCATCATTTTTATCAAGCATGTGCATAGCGGGTCTCAGGCTCTACTCATGCCTATGTGAACAAAGGTGGGGGGAAAAGCGCTCAAACTGAGTTGTACCTGTCTAGCAGGTGGGGAACTGGCTGGGTGGGGGGAAGGGGGGAAGACATTCCTGATGTCCCCAAAGGATTGCTGCAGTTGTGGTGGGTACCTTGACTGAGGTTGGGGGTGTACCCACCACAACTGCAGCCTCAGTCACCCCCAAACTCAGTCAAGGTACCCATCACAACTGCAGCAATCCTTTTGGGGACATCAGGAATTTCTGCGCAAATCGCATAGACACGGAAACAACAAAGACCTGAGGACCATCACCTACATCCCTCGCCGATGACAGCACATCACCCATTACCTTGTGGTGAGTTACTACATTTCTACTATATTGCTTCATGCAAATTCCTAATTTTTGTATGCCATTTTGCTTCAACAACCGGACCTTCACCAACGCCATCCGGACGATCTGACATCAGCAACATTTGACCCATCCATCAACCATCCAGATCGACCATCCACACGAGAAGTCCTACTTCTACACCAACATTCACCTTCGATGACCGCACGCCACCACTTTCCTTGCGGTGAGTGGTCACGTACACACATTTTTCATGCCCATTGTCATAAATCTCACACGGCCCCCCTCTCCTTGTTTTTGTTCTGTGTCTCTGGTTTTGCCCTCTAACCTGAGCCATGATGAAGTATCATTCAAAATTAATAGAAGGCAACACATGCGTACATTAATGTGCATAGCGGTAATGCTCACAAAGTTGTAAATCCAGCTTTTTTCTTCTTTTAAACTGCACCAGGGTTACTTATAATTGTCAGGTTTAGATGCAAATGGTATGAAGCAACATACTTCTTTAATGCCTCTGAAAGGAACCTCTCAGGTTTTCAAGGCCTCACTTCAGCCCCTGGTCAGTGTCAGAACGCATGATATCACATGTTAGTTCTAGGTCAGTGTGTCACTAAGTAGTAAAGCAAGGATCAGGATGACAGCTGCACATAAAGAGTTCTCAAAAACAAGTAATAGTTGCTCCCTACTAGCTGGAGAGATGAGAACATTGAATCCAGGACAGTTCCATCGTAGGCTTCTTTCAGATGTATGCATTCTTCTTAAAACCTCTACAAAATTAGCTGAAGATGCATGTTCACTTCTGATGCACAAACACTGTCTTACATACATCCTGGTCTGTTTATGGAGCACAAATAATTTTATCAGGAGAAGACCAGTATCTCTAGAGATCAGGCAGGTTAAAAGTTCTCTCCAATCTATGTATTATAAATCACGCCTCCATTCTGCTGAATGATTGAAAGGACATGCTGCACTGCATGGAAAGAAAGAGGAACAGTTGAAATGTTCAACACATTAAAAATTCAGAATGCTTTGGTGTGAACTACTGTGTAGTGAATCACTAGAAATAATGTGTTCTATTTTTAATCCATCTAACCCATATTGCATGAAACGCTTCAAGACGTAACCATGTGTTAAAAGATTTCCATTGGAATATATTAATAATTTAAGGGGTGGAGACTACATACTGCAATCTGCAAAAGAGGAGAGGACAGCATGGTTTATAGAGTTAGTGGATCCAACTGGGTTTCCCAATGGGATGGTCAATATTTTTAACACTTCGTGTTCATCAGTGAGTAAAAATTGTCCTTTGCATGCTATATACACTGAGTGGCTAGAGTATTATGACCACCTGACGTTTGTAGGCAAATTAGCTATAATTTCACGCTGAAGTTGCTAGAGGGCCAGACCATTATAAATAGGGAAGCAGGTTGTTTACCTCGACAGTAGAAGTGATTTTTTTTCTGAAGATACGGGTAAACAACGCGATTTAACAGCCTTTGAACGTGGGATGATTGTTGGCACGGAGGCATGGAGCGAGTAACAGCAGAATTTGTTAAATGTTCAAGAGCAGCTGTTGTTAAAGTGTTTAAAGACTGGACTGTCAGACAAAAATCTGGGTCTGAACGTGCGAATTGTGGCCGTCAGCGACTAGTCAATGTTAGGGCAGAACAGAGAGTGGCAAGACTGGTACAAGACAACAGAAGGGCAACAGTGCAGTGACAGATTCCTCGCATCACCTTTCAACATCTCGTGGAGTCACGAGGCGGCCCAACGAAGTCATCTCGTGGAGTTATCTCGTGGCCCAACGAAGTACTGATGGGGTGGTCATAATAATCTGGCCACTCAGTGTATAGATATATATTTATTACATATGGTACTAAAGTTTGTCCCACAAACATGAAATTTGTTGGTATAACCTTGGGCTTTATTCATCAATATTACCTCTACTGCTTTCTGGCCTTGTCTATTACTGCTCCACCGATCATTCTAAACAGGGCTGTTCAGAGAGGACTGAATTTCACTGTTTGACTTTCTGACACCCACCCAATGACACTATAGGAAAAACAATATAAGCTACTTGTATTTGAGAGCTGCTCATGGAATTGGTATGATTCATACGACAGCACATAAAATATACCCGGGGGAAAGGAGTTCTTTTTGTTTTTTCTTTAATTCTTAAAAACAGACACAAGGTGCTTGCACGCTGCAATAATACCTGGCATAATGCCCCTCCAACCCACAAACATAGGCTAACCACGTCATCCAGCCTTAAAGGCTCTGACGTCTCTATGTTTTTTGCGGTTGTTTAGTCATCCACTTACCACAGTGATTGGCCAGTAGTAAGGGGCATGGTACAGTGGCCAGAGCGAGCAAACCAACCGAAGTCTTTAAAGGGAACAACATAAAACCTCTACAGCACAAAGACGCAAGGAGGGGTCTGTTTGGAGTGGGTTAGTGCTGTCCATGTGGGTTGAAAGGTAAAACTTTATTTAAAAGTGACATGGTTGGTATGGAGGCTAGAAGCACTGTAGCAAATATTTGATGGATTTGTGGGTATCAGCTGCCTGGGTGACCAGGTTGTTTCAGCCACCCATTTATCAAGTAGGCAAGGGATCTGAAGTCTCATGCCATGAGTTTGACCAGAATTTGAGCTCCGTTGTCAAGTGGATGAAATGTAAAGACTAGGGTTGCACCAATGCCGGTTTTTCAGTATGGAGTTATGGAGTACGAGTACCGATATTTATCTTTCTGTATTCGCCGATACCAAGTACCAATATCGGTGCTTCTGCTAGCATGGAGCTGGCTTCCCGGTCAATCAGGAAGCTGGGAGGCGGTCATTACCATTGTGACATCCGTGTTCGTCCAGTTTTTTCTTCCATCTCGCAATGAAAGAAAAAAAATGAATTTACCAAACCCATGTTTGGTCTATGGGGAGTTGGATGCAAATGGACATGTGTCAGATTATCCACAAAACATTACAATTAGGCCTGCCGGGGGTAAATCGGATGTAAACGGACCTATAGACTAACATTGGTCTTTCGATCAGATCCACCTGAAAAATTGACAGGTCTGCCAGAACGCACGTCTGAAAGGGGCCTAGTGCAGTGCAGGGTTGGACAGATTATAAAATTTAGGAGTCAGTCTTCATAATCCAGGAACCAGCAGGATTTTTTTTTGGAGCCAGCTCCATTAACAACAACTAGAGTAAACCTCAAAAAGGTAGGAGCCAGCTGCCATTTTTAAGGAGCATTGGCTACCTGGATCCTCGGATTTGTCCTGCCGTTGTTTAATTTAGATCCAAGTTACCCAAGGCTAAATATAAAAAAGGCACACCAGCAAAAAAAAGTTTTTGACCAGTTTGTATGCCACTAATGACATTGATGTTGAATCGTATGTGCACAGATATTGTGAACACACACAGTAGCTTTCCATAAAACACTGCCCCCACAACAACTACCCACCACCTATTACCATATTATATTCTAAAAATGATCATACAATTAAGTGCACATAGTACAAGACTGGCTCTTAATGTTCCCAATATCTCCAAAATTATTGTTACTATGGAAAACAAATCTGCCTTTCAAGCATTTTAAAAAACACATGGGGACGATTTAAAAATCTTACGCCCCGGCTAGGAATTCCTATGCTCCTTATCTCCATTTAGTGCTGGGAATGCCATATGAGTGGCATTCGCCCAGCATATGCTGGGTGAAAAAATTTACATCAGTCCTATAATGTTTTCTATAAATACAGCACCATACATTTAAAATTATGTTTAAACATTAACCTATGCGCTAGACTCCACAATTAAATAAAGGTTGATTTTCCATCAAGTGTACACCACCATTATTAACCACAGAGGTGTCAATAAAGACATTCTTACTTTTCCCAGTCATTCCATTTTAAAGGGGAACTATGGGGTAAGTGTTTTTCCCCATACTTCTCCTAATGGCCACGGGAGATCGCAAACTAGCATTCTCCCGTGACCCAAAGCTCAGTATACCGCGAGCTGCAGCTCGCGGTATACTGAGACCGCCGCAACCGGGACGCATCCCGACATTACTGTCGAGATCCACCCATTACTGTCGAGATCCACCCAGCTGCCTATCTAGAGGCAGAGCCAGTAGTACCCGCCTCCTCCCCTGTTCGTTCCTCCAGTCAGTGCTGGAGGATCGGAGCGGGGAGGGGGAAATCCCTGCAGGGAGCCGTGAGTGACAGTCACGGCTCTCTGCAGGGACAGGTTTGAGAAGTGAGCGAATGACGGTATGTGTTCGCTCACTCCCCAATCTATTGAGCCGACGTGTGACAGTTTCATTCTCACACGTCGGCTCGAACTATGAGGTTGATTGAAAATGACTCACCTCATAGTTCTCCTTTAACACAATAACGTTCTTGAGACTTCTGCCAACTACATAAACTTGCCACAGATAAAGAAGTTATTGCGCAGTAAACATATGACCTTGGCGTTCTTGGTTTCATTTTTCAGATAAAACAGAGCAGAGCACAAAGAATGATTATATTCAATGATGATCTAAACCACAGCAGATTTCCTCATGACACTATGATAAAAAAAATACCAGATTTTATAGTAACAACAAGGAACAGTTATGAATATAATTATGTTGATATCAGCTGCAGTTCCAATTTTCCATAGATAGATTAGTGATTCTGTTATTAACATATGTACAGCTACACGAATTAGACATCTCCACCGATAAGGGTTAACAATCATCATTGCAATGCTATTAATAAATTAAAAAAGGATGCACAAAGACAGACTGTGTACTGTACATCTTTTAGGTTGTTTCCAAATATCTGCATTGAGTATAAGAAAGAAATGTGCTTACTGTTCCTAGTGGCAGCTCAACTTCTTTTTTTTAAATACCCCAACTTATGTAGCACTGCAAGACCATAAAAATCTACTAAGCCTAGTACTTCCTTGAAGGAAATGTAAAGTTGTTCTGCACATGTATTTATTATGGTCAGGGAAAAAAAAATCTTTTGTTTAGTCAAGTAAATATTAAATGCAGAATATAAATTGTAATCTTTTATCCAACTAGCAGGTGCAGCTTTCATCTGTTCTCACATATTTGCTGTGTGAGAGGCGACTTCCTTATGAGATGTTTCAGACACAGATTTGAATCAGACAAAGCAAGCCTCAAGAAATTCCATCTCAGCCGTGCTGCCTTTTTAGCTAACCCCTAGCGTACTGGGTATTCTTTCTCATATATTAAATGTTAATCTCAATAACAAAAAATGTATACACTGTATATAAGCCGATTTGGCAGGAATTGTCTGAATTAGAGCTGCACATGGCTACCTTTATAACCTTAGGTTTATTGATACAGAGTAATATTTATGTATGCATTTACTTGAATGGTTTAAAATCTGAAATGATCTGTTTTGTGCTGTTTAAATTATCTTTGAGATTTGTGAATGTATATATTTAGGTAGGTGTGTATACATAAATATATATATTTGAGCCATTGGTGGTCCTGTCAGTGCCACCCAGATCGACAAACTTTGACAAAAAAAATCAAAGGAGCTGGGTGAAAAATTGTCAACCAAACAGTGACTGCATCAGTGGTGCCAGATAATCGCATACAGTAGCCAGCAGGGGAGATTCCTCCATCTTAGCTGTTTTGTATAGATGGAGGAAGCGTGTATCACTGGCTTTGGGCATAAGGTATAGAGAAAAGCAATCAGGTTTCAGAACAGTCTGCAAACTCTGGGCCTTTCACACGCAAGTGGCAACTGAGAAAGAGAAATAATAGAATTTGATTATCGAAGTTTGATCTATGGAGTGCCGAATACAACAATAGCTATTTCAACCTTTAGAAAATGCTGGGGTTTGAACCCAAATGCATACCATGTTTTAATATTTATATCTGGCACAATGCAATTATTTAAGTGTTCATAACACGAGAGGCTAAGAGCTTGTTATTTCATGTAGAGGTTTTCTAACACAGTAGGAGAAATTCTATAAGCACTGGCCAATTGTTTTCTTATTCTCTTCTATAACATGCAAAATAGATCCTTTAGAGTAAGCTGTACTCCCACACTCCAGCTAACCTGGATTTCACTGGAGAAGTAATAACAATAAAAAAATTCAATAAGTGACCCAGTTTTTTGCAAAATAAAAAAAAAAACTATTTTGTACACCTCTTCAAAACATGCATATTTCCTCATGTTTTATCCCGCAAACAAGCTGCAAGTACAGAAAAACATATCTTTCCCCTTTGACATGACAACACAGTAGATTATATTAATCAACAATTTGCAGAGCCATACACCCTATGAATCTCTATGAATGTTCATTCTGTGCGAACAGAGGCAAAAACGTATGCATTGTTTTTTAGGTTCAATGTAATGTAATAGTATATTATGGCCACTAGATTTAGCTATGGAGCATAGGAAATACTTATTGTATGACAGCAGTGGACCAAATCTATGCAATGAGTGTCAGCACTGACACTTGATAGCCAACACTGGGGCCCATATGACAGGCTGACAACACAGTAGCACAACTGGGAGACAGCTGCCACCCCACAGCAGGAAGTACCTGAACAAGGACCTTTGTGGCAGGATCACCAAATCTTCTTTTAATAAAAGCTGAAGATTAAAGGAGAACTATGAGATGAGTGATTTCCACTCACCTCATAGTTCTAGCCGACCTGTGACAATGAGACTGTCACAGGTCGGCTCAGTAGATCGGGAGGTGAGCGAACAAATACCAGGTTCGCTCACCTCTCGATCCTGTCACGGCTCTCTGCCGTGACAGGGGGAGGGGCTGGATTCCCCTCTCCTCGCTCCGATCTGCCAGCGCTGACTGGCGGAACGGACGGGGGAGGGGGCGGGTACAGCTGGCTCTCCCTCTAGATAGGCAGAGCCAGCTGTCACTCACGCAGCTCGGCGGATCCCGACGTCCATGTCGGGATCCGCTCCGGCTGCGGTGTCTCAGTATACCGCGAGCTACAGCTGAGCTTAGGGTATACTGAGCTTAGGGTAACGGGAGGACGCTAGTTTGTGTCCTCCCGTTACCCTAAGGAGAACTATGGGGAAAAACACTGACCCCATAGTTCTCCTTTAAATTAAAAAAAATTAAATGACATTCACGTTAAAGCTTTTATTAGATTTTACTGATTGAGTTTAGGTCTACTTTAAGATGAAATATTTTTCTTACACTTTCCACTAGTGTAACCTACTGAGCCTCAAGTGATATATCATATTCCTGTTAAAACAAACTGTCAGAGTGCTGTAACAGCTACAATAGATGAAAACAAATAATATAAAGATTTTTTTTTTTCTAACGTCTCACAACAAAATCCCAAATCAATATAAATGTGTGGAACATCTCAGCATACTGTTCTGAAAGCTGTAGGAATTAAGCTTTCAGAACAGTATGAAACAAAATAAGAAACACATCACAAATATTGCATTTACCCTAAAAAAATACATATCAACAGCAAAACAATTCACACATTTTCATTCTGATGGAAATAAGTAGCTCAAAAATAATTCACTTACTTGTATTCCAGGTAAACATGTACTGCTTTGTGTCTAAGATATGAACATAACATCCATTTGCTTATTTGTTTGACTGTTTATTTGTGATTTTAACATTTTTGTCTTCAATTTTCCCTGTATTACTTGTACAACGTTTCTCCTATACATTTGCTATGATCCGTACCACTGTAAGCAGTTTGATACTTTGCATTTGCTGTATCCTGCTGATGCTATTCTCCTGCTTGTTATATATTTAACCCATTTCATTTGTACCACACTGTCTTGTACACCATTTTCTTTAAATAAATGTTTTGTAATAAAAAGCATAACATGCTTCCAGAGAAAAGTAATATATTTGGGTCCCCAACACCACAACACCCCACCCCCATTCCCAAATAACTCAGATCCACATAAGCCTCTTAGTAGCATAACTTTATTGCTAAACTCACCAGAAACTAATTGGCAAGGAATTTCTACTACACTATAGGAGCCATCTATTTGCTAAGTTTTAAGAAGTCTGCAGGATGATAGCTTTGAAATGGGTCTCCGCCATACTCCCCTCCCCTAATGAGGTATGGCTACAAGAATTCGGTAGATCCATTACATTTAAGAAACATACATATTTCCTTCCAAATGAAATGTGTAAATCTGACAGTATTTCAGCCTGCTAGATGATTATGATGGTTTACAGTGGAATCTAAAGTGTATGATTTGTCTTGCTTTTGCTCAAATGTGTGTATATCTAACTTGTGCTAATGATTGTTGAATTGGCTGGTCAATGGCTGTTTTTGAGCTTTGCCTGATATGTTGATCTATTGTGGTTTTTGTATACAAGATATGTCTTTTTGTTCTCAATATATATCTTCTTTGGAAAATCAAATCTGAAAAATGAATAATAAAGAACAAACATACTGTGGCAGGAGAGCATGGGGGAAGAGGGGGGGGTGTTGGATAGTTGGCTTCGAAAACTTCCAGCTTTGTCGTTCAGCACCAATTCACTAACCGCAAGTTATTGTTATTTTTTAACCACCAAAAACAGCTCCATTCTCTGCTCTCCTCAACAGCACCAGATTGAACCTCACAATTTAATATGCACCTAAACCCAAACAATGAACATTTTTTATTTGCTTCCTTTTGGGCTCCAAAACTTACTGTTGATTTTGCCAGAAATGTTGTGAGCTGATAACTTCCGGTGCTCTCTATCTATACACAAGAAGGGGGCTATGAAAATGATAAGGGGAGGGGTTATGGAAATGAGGAGACATCTGTATTCTTTGTAATGTATCAGAAATGAAGTAGGCAGGGCTGACACCACATGCTTTGGAATTCAGAGCCCAAAATACTCCGTAATGTCATGGGAAAGAAGAAGGTTGGAGCACACTATATTTCTGCAACATCAACAGTTATTTTTCTGCACTTTCATATATACAGGTGAAACTCGAATAATTAGAATATCGTGCAAAGTTCATTTATTTCACTAATGCAACTTAAAAGGTGAAACTAATATATGAGATAGACTCATTAGATGCAAAGCAAGATAATTCAAGCCGTGATTTGTCATAATTGTGATGATTATGGCTTACAGCTCATGAAAACCCCAAGAACCCCAAATCCACAACCTCAAAAAAGTAGATTATTACATGCAATCAATAAAACAAGGATTGTACATAGAACAATATCGGACCTCTGAAAAGTACAAGCATGCATATGTACTCAGTACCTGGTTTGGGCCCCTTTTGCAGCACTTACTGCAATTACTTTTGCACGATATTCTAATTATTCGAGTTTCATCTGTGTGTATATATATATA